>NC_143488.1:17672545-17707506 GCF_027475165.1 Benincasa hispida
AAGTACAGTTGGGCCAAATTGCCGTTATGCCCCTGTAGTTATATCTCACTTCTTAAGTACCATTGATTCCCTAATAAACAATACAACATAGTAAAACTATGTGTGAACACCTCTCGGGCCAAGAGAAGGTGTATGGCGCCACATCGTTCAAGCCCCAGAATCAGCTTTTAAGGGAGCCATCTATCTATTTACCTCTGCCTCGGGGAAGGAGTGAATTCCATCTTGTGTAGCTGAGTTCCCAGCTCCCAAATCAGACGAATCACCTAAATGGTAGGTTTAAATCGGTGAACTGGCCCCTCGCACCCATACAAATCAAAAGACCGCCCTCAATGGCAGGAGTTCCCAACTCACTCAGGATTGAGGTCATATTACCTATGGTCATCCTAGAGAAGTGAAGTCTCTGTCATGAACAGTGTTATATAACGAGACGTTAACACTTCGTGGTCATGTCTTATACAAACTCTTTGTATAGGACGGTCCCGCTCACATGTCCCCAACACGAATGATCAAGATCAGATCATCTGTGACAAGTCACAATACTTGTGACCATTCCACAAAGCGGGTCACATCCGTAGCATTACCAGGATAAGGTTTCCCTCATATATCCATATACTACAGACCATTTTGGTTATCTCTCAAGACATGATCCGCTTGTATGTCACCACATATATGCTTGAGTCACATACAGATAACCAGGGATTTTATGTTTATTGGTTTATGGTAAAACAAATAAAACAAGCAACTGAGCAAAAATCCAAGATGTGAAGTAAATATCATATATTAACACAAGCATTCGTACAAACTGTTTACAAACTACAGGACACGAGACTTTAGGGCATCAACCCCAACAATCTCCCACTTGTCCTAAAGCGAAGTGGGGTGTACCAAAAAAACAAACTTAGTACAAAATAATAAACTAGGGCATAAAAGCTCAGTACAATAAAATCTCCCACTTGCCCTAGTCCAACTGCGGACAATCCTGTAGACCCATGCTCCGTAGGTGACCCTCAAACATTGTAGTCGTGAGAACCTTCGTAAACGGGTCAGTAACATTAAAATGGCCTGGGTTAGACTGATCTGTCCTATCTCCTCAACCTTCTGAGGCATCTTAGGACACATATCCTTAGACAAAGTGATTCATGCCTGAACGGCTATAGGCCTCTCTTGGAGTCCTGCATTGAG
Organism: Benincasa hispida; assembly: GCF_027475165.1. NCBI lineage: Eukaryota > Viridiplantae > Streptophyta > Magnoliopsida > Cucurbitales > Cucurbitaceae > Benincasa > Benincasa hispida. The sequence goes on from NC_143488.1 coordinate 17,673,728, forward strand.
TACTTGAACAACATCTTGTCAATGTATGATGGTTGAGACAGTGCTAGCACTTTGTTCTTACGATCTCGAAAGATCTGTGTACCTAGAACAAACTGAGCCACTCCCAAATCTTTCATTTGGAATTGGGTCGCTAGCTAGTTCTTAACTGCAGTCAGTAGAACTACATCATTCCCAATGAGTAGGATATCGCCTACGTATAACACTAAGAAGACTACTGAAGCGTTGATGATCTTCTTGTAAACACAAGGTTCACCAACGTTGCCATCCCAGTCAACATCCTCCATTGCCTTTGTATAAGACAACAGATCCTCAACGTCGCCATCTACTACCATAGCAAGGATTTCCGTGAAACCCAGATAGCGAACGGATGTGTTCGCAACCCTCCCACTACGTTGAGGTTCCCTCAACTCTTGAGGTGGAACTGACCTACTGGATGAACTCCCATTAACAACTCTTGTTGATGTAGCAGACTCTTCAATAACTCTTGTTAAAGTTTCAGTAGTTTCATTGGAAAGCTCATGCAACACGACTTTGCTTCGTCGACTATGCTCCCTTATATGATCATCCTCCAGGAAAGTAACGTTTGTTGAAGTAAATACCCTATTTTTCGTCGGATCATAAAAATAACCCCCTTGTGTACCTTTGGGGTAGCCTACAAAGAGGCATAACCTCAATCGTGGTTCCAACTTCTTGGAATTTGCCTCAAGCACATGTGCAGGGCAACCTCAATTGCGGAAGTGACGTAAACTAGCTTTACGCCTGTTCCACAACTCTAGAGGTGTTCTTGCAACACTCTTGGAGGGAACACAGTTGAGTATGTATACCACAACCTCCACTGTGAAACCCTAAAACGAGTCTGGTAAGGAAGCGTAACTCATCATCGAGCGAACCATGTCTAACAAGGTTCTATTTCTCCTCTCCGCTACACCATTCTGCTGAGGTGTACCTAGCGCTGAGAGTTGGGAAATGATTCCATGTTCTATCAAATAGTCCTGGGATGCCGAGTCCAAAATCTCTCCACCTCGATCCGATCGAAGTGTTTTAATCCGTCTATCTAATGCATTTTCAACTTCACTCTTGAACTTTTTGAACTTTTCAAAGAATTAAGACTTTCGTTGCATAAGATAAACATACCCGTACCTGGAGTAATCATCAGTAAAACTAATAAAATAATCATAGCCACCTCGGGTCAACACATTCATAGAACCACAAAGGTTAGAATGTACTAACTCAAGAGGTTCCTTAGCTCTATAACCTTTTCCAATAAAAGGTTGTTTAATCATCTTACCCTCAAGGCAAGATTCGCACACAGGTAAAGAATTTTCTTCTAACTCACTTAAAATTCCATTCTTCACCAATATCTCAATCCTATTGAGATTGATGTGCCCTAAATGTAGATGCCAAAGTTGGGCATTTTCTTTTGGAGAAATTCGTCGACGTTTTGATTGAGTTACGACAGTTCTGAAGATTTCAGTATTATGGAGGGAATTAATGGCTAACGACCTTAGCATATATATAAATTCGATTCAAGATTTGCTGTTCAAATAAAAACACCATATTTATAAATAAACGCTTTATCCACATTAAAAGAGATAGTATATTTACATTGCAATAAACACTTTACAGAAATGAGATTCCTCTTTAGTTCAGGAATAGTATATACATTATTTAAAACAAGAAACCTATTCTGTAAAGCTAACTGGAGTCCTCCCACTGCCACAGCTGAGACGACGTGCCCGTTGCCTACTCGCATCGTCATCTGACCAGCCACCAGCTGTCGCCAAGATTTAATCCCTTAAAAAAGAGAACAAACATGGTTAGTAGCGCCTGGATCAATTATCCAGGCAGAATCATCATTCACCACTATACAAGTTTCAAGCACAAGTAAATCATATTTACCTTTATCTGCCTTGGCCTTAGCCTTGGCTGCTTCCTTCTCTTTCAGATGCCGAGGATAGTTCTTCTTCCAGTGTCTATCTTGGTTGCAGTGGAAACACTTTCCTTTAGCAACCTATGGACGCCTCCTTGGGGCGACAAGCGTTGGGTTAGTAGGTACCTTCCCTTTAGCCTTACCATCCTTCTTCTTCTTCCCCTTTGCAGAGTTAGAAATAGAATGTGCAGACTTCGTTCCTGAGGTCGAACCTCTATGGAACGTCCTAGAGGATGAAGCAACATTTGCCTCACCCTTCTTCTTCTCCTTACTCTTCAGTAAAGATTGGTATGTCTGCAACTCGTTGAAGGGAGCTGTAAGGTTGTATTTCACTTTGTTAAGAATCACATTGCTAACAAAGTGCAGGAAGCTCTCCGGCAAAGAATGCAGAATTATGCTAACCTGGCTGCCCTCATCGATGGTAGACCCATTCAACTCCGCCACATTAAAGTGGACAATCATGTTAAGCATGTGTTCACGAACAAAGGTGCCTTCTTCCATTTCTGAGTTGAATATGTATTTAAGAGCCTCATGCATAAGTTGTTCAGACGGTTGTCTAAACATCCCCCGCAGGGACTCTATGATCTCCCACGTTGAGACCATAGGGTCATGTTTCTTGGCCAAGACTTCAGAAAGACTTGCCAAGATGTAGGATCGGGTCTTCTCATTCACCCTTGTCCATCGCTCGTATGCCTCCCTAACATTTCGAGCGGAATTCGGAGCTAGAATAGGACAAACCTCTGTGAGAGCAAACATGAGATCCTCGATGATTAGTATCGTCGTGATCATACGTTTTCATGTTGCGAAATTATCGCTAATAAGTTTCTCGATGCTTAACAAAGCCAACGTGGCTGTTGCCATTTTGAAAAAGTTGCTGAAAATACGAACAAAACTTTATTAGATTTTGCTAAACCCCTTTTAAACCAATCAGTTTTGCAAAACAGTTTCAAGTACCTTAAGTTATAGACTTCTATTTTGCAATGATGCCCCAGTGAGGCAGGACAAACGCCACTGGTGGGGTGATCAGTTGTTCTGTTGCTGGGATGAGACATTCTCAACTATTAAGCAGAACCAACTTTTGAAACTGAACCTAACAACCACCATTTTTCGGTCCAGAATCGTTAACCTTTAACTATTCTACATAAGTGTAACCCCTCGCTTTCGGTGCCAGAGTCCTGCTTTAATGAGCCCATCGTAGGGAAGAAGCAGATTAGGACAAGAGACTAAGTTACCTTATCCTCTTTCAGGAGATCAATAGAAACGCGTAAAACTTCCATCCTTTAGGGGGACACTCTCAGGGTGCCTCGAGGCGATGCACAGTAACTTTATTCAACCTAACGAGGGAGACCGAGGGATATGTTGCCGCACTTACGGCTCCCACTTATATGAACACTCTCTCCATCCACATTGATATTAACCTACCCAAACACCATCTGTTGGGGGGGACACGCCAAAGGTACCGCGAGGCCGAGGGTAGATCTCACGGTGTGGACTATTTAGGAGAAACGTGAAAGGTTTAAGTGAAGCATCTTATGCCCCAAGTACCTCCCACAGAATGTTCTACCTAGAGGTTCATTAACCTAGACAATCCGGCTACTTATTTTAGTCTAAGTCATCTTTTTAAACTCTATTCAAAAACAATGTTTGTCTATGAAATATGAACAATTTGAAGTAGTCACATTTAAACACTTTAATGGACTATCCTTAACTTGCATGCATGCATCAAATATATCTAATTCACCTTTCTAGGTAAGTTCCCAGGTAGGGGTGTTACGTTTCCATCAACTTAAATACTCCAGCCTAGACAGAACCCGCCTTAGACAAAAGGTCCCTTACAGATAGATTCGCTACACTTTAAACTTTTATTAGCCAATTTAATCCTACTAAATTGATTAAAATATTAAAGTCTTAGGGTATCTAATCGTATTAGAACCATGATCTTAGGTCTATGTGATCCAAGTTTTAAACACTTTAAAACCATGAATTAAGCCTAAGTGAGCATGCATGTCTTTCTTATTTCTTTTAGTTCTAATTTCTCTTTAATTTTTAAAAATAAATAACTAAAATTATGGCGCACAATGAGGCGTTTATAACATTTATATAAATAACCTATGTTTCATGCTTCATGCAATGTCCGGTCATTACTATATATAACTTTTATATAACACGTAAAAACCTAGCAAACATGCTATCATTCACCCTTATACTATAACAATTATAATATAAAGATGATGCATGTCAATGCTTTTTATGCATGCATAAATATAACTCTTATATTATATGATGCATGAGTATGCTCTTATATAATTAAAATCATGCTTCTCTAAATTATAACAATTAAAATAAAAAGATGATGCATGACCATTGCATAACCTAAAGTAGTTTTTACTATATGTGCATACCATATGACATATAAAAAACATACATTGCATGTAATATATAAAGGATTAATGGACTGGGATGAGCCTTTACAAAAACCGGAATGAAAAAATCCTATCTATTACATTTTTCATCGAGCAAACCGGTTCACAGGCGAACCGGGTCTTGAACTGCCAGGAGGTCTTCATCGTGTAGCAAACGCTAGTAGGTAGATGATCGTGCAGCGCGCACTAAATGATAAGAGCATAAGTAAACAATCACGTAGACGATGACGAGGCTACGAAGCCTGATCGTCTATGCAATCATGTAGTGCGACGACAAGTAAACGATTTACCTTGCGTTACTAAGCGAACATTTAATCAGTTATTAAGCGATGAAGCTTGCTGACCTAAATGATCGTCTAGCACATGCGCATTAAACGATACGCGAGCGTCTCATCATTTAAACGATGCGTCAACCAGGTAAATGATTTATCTTGCGATACTAAGCGATCATTTAGTTAGTTACTAAGCGATGAAGCTTGCTGACCTAAACGACTGTCTAGTGCGCGCGCATTAAACGATACTCAGTGATCGCCTATCCGATCGTCAAAACGATACGATCAAATCTTGATCGCATACCCCATCGTTTAAACAATGCGTTCAACAGCGATTGCGTACTCCTTCATCTTTATGATGTGATCCAACAACGGCTGCATAGAACATCTTCTACACGATGCGCTCAACACTAGATCGCCTCCTTCGAAGAACTGCAACGCTTGCCCAGATCGCGTACCACTCTTATGCAACACTTGCACAGATCTGCTTCTTCGACGAACGACTCAAAACTTTAAAAAAAACTTTGAATACAGACTCGATAACGATTATTAATGCCAAAAAACGCAGGAGCTTTTACAAACAACCACAAATGTAAAAGGATTTAAATCAAACTAAGGCTAATCATCCTAAAAATATCCATTAATTCGGCACATCTACAGCAAATTTAACCATTAAATCAGTGTAGAAATGCACCCACCATGAATGTATCTTATTTCATTCCAACAGATGAAATCGGAGTATCAGAACTTGGCTGTGATACCAATTGAAGGATCTCATATCTAAGACTTCCATGAGCGTGTTCGGATCGCTCTGATCTCACAGTGAATAAAATACAAATATATACATTCAATACATACAGTTATTCAAACAAATCTTAATTAACGGCATGCTACGAACAAGATAAACAATAAGGGAGAGAGTTCCCTATTGGACACTCCAATGGAGCGGAAAACCTCCACGAGATCTACCAACGCCCAGCAAAAATGTCGACTATAGCAGAATGAACAACGTAAACACGAATGCCGTGGGGACGACACCACCACTAAAGAGCCCCGGGTATTCTCGGAGTGAAAACCCAAAGGATAGGTTTTGGTGAATTTGGTAGAGGAAGGAGGAAACACGAATCGTATAGCCGATAAGCAAGTGGAAGGGAAGAAAACGCAATCGCATAGTAGAAATGCTTATCATTTAGGAGGAGTTACACGATCGTTTAAGATTTATTGAACGATCATTTAGGAAAAGGTACACGTTTGTTTAGTAAAACCGACACAATATACTATCATTTAGAAAAGCTATGCGATCGTGTAGGCGATAGTGTGTGATCGTTTAGGCGCGAGGACGATTGCTTAGACAGAGAGTGTTATCGTACAGGCTCTTGAAAAAACTTAAGCGATCTCTTAGAATTCTACCAACGTGCACCTTTACGAAATCTTTGGACAATTGAACGATGGGTGGTGGAAAATGAAAACATTTTTCATTTTAATTCATCGGTTACAATAACCAACGTTGCCTTACTAACCCACGTCCAAACGTGAATTTTGGGTTAATTTTCATATAATTAACCAACTAATTAATTAATAAATATACTCATATTATATTTTTATCCTATGGTTTGATATCACATATCTACTATAGTATTTTCTCCTCTACTTGATATAAATCATATTTATATCTAATTACCTCCAGAATAATGTATCTTATTCATTTGCCAATTATATCATATATAATTAACCTGTTCAATTATATCATATATAATTGAACTTCCTCTTATCAATTTGAACATTTCAAATTAACCTAAATACTGGTTCTCAACTTTATCCAAGCTATCCAGGGGACCTAATGGACCTGTGGCTCAAAGCTCCAACGGTTCGTGAATAGCTGACTAAACTCTTTAGCCACGAGATCCACCATCCATTAACTGTCATGTACTCCACTAAAAACCAACAGCTGAACTCTTCTTACCACAAATATATTTCTGTGTCCATCGAATATAACCAATCATGAGTACGATGACCCTTCACAGATGCTCGAAAGTACAGCTAGGCCAAATTACCATTATGTCCCTGTAGTTACATGTCACTCCTTAAGTACCATTGATTCCTCTAATGAACAATACAACATAGTAAAACTATGTGTGAACACCTCTCGGGCCAAGAGAAGGTGAGTGGCGCCACATCTTTCAAACCCCAGAATCAGCCCTTAAGGGAGCCATCTATCTACTTACCTCTGCCTCGGGGAAGAAGTGAATTCTATCTTGTGTAGCTGAATTCCATCTTGAGCAGGGTATTGTGAAACTTCTAGGGTCGTGTATTTTCAATGGAATTATGATTTTTGATCTTTTCGTTAATGCCACGGATGCGAACTTACCTGTGCTTCTTTTCTTCGTCACCATGTCCTTAAAAAACTTCTCATAATTTGGCATTTGTTCAGTCGCTTCAGTGAAAGGGTTATTGATATGTAATTGTTTCAGCATGTCCATGAAGCAATGATATTGCAGTTCATCATTTTTCTTCTTCTTAAGTCTCTGGAGGAATGGTGGCAGTTGTATTTTCACGGTTCCCTGCTCTATCGGCTTAGAAGTGGACGCAATATCTGGTTCCATTGTTTCCTATTCTTTTGGTTCTTCTTGAGTCAACGGGATTTGTGGTTCCATCGTAACTGGAGCAGTCCTACTCGGCTCCTTCTTCTCCTCTGCTACTGTCTTTCTGCTTCACAAAGTCACAACTTGATATTGCTCCTTTCTCGTACGCCCTGGATTGCGCGGAGTTCAGTAAAACTCGGCAATGCCCCTTGTAGTCTACTTTTGAGTTCGCCCGCAATCTATACTATTTGAATTTCAAGATTGCAGATAGACGTCACTTGATTCTGGAGTACTGTTTCATTCTTCTCAATATACTGCATCAATAAGCTCTCTAGAGATGAAGATTGTAGCGCCTGTGAACTACTAGCTTGATTTTGTGGTTGACCGTTAGTTCACAGGAAAAATCTTGGTGGCCCTTCTTTTTGCGCCATCGGTTGAAAATTTTGTTGTTGATTTTTCTATGCGAATTTAGGGTGGTTTCTCCACCTAGGGTTATAAGTATTGGAAAAAAGATTATTCTTTACGAAATAAACAGACTCTGGGTTCCTCGAACACTCTTCCATTGGATAGGCTTCTCCGCAAGTGGCACAACTTACGCTCGTTTGATCAATTGTGTTGACCTGCCCCCTATGTGTTCCTAGGGTTCTGATTGTGATTCCTTGTATTAAATTCATCATCGCATTCATTTGGTTTTGTAGAGATGTGATAGCCCCATTGTTTGAGACACTATCTTTAATTCCCAGTCGTTGATCGCTTTCTCTTCAGTCTTCATGATTCTTCGAAATGCAATCAAGTATATTCTTAGCCTCGTCGTATGTCTTGTCAAGCAAACTTCCAGCTACTGCCACATTGGTAGCCGTCTGCGATGCAGTGTTCAATCAGTGGTAGAAAATTTCCATTTGGAGACAATCGGGTAAGCCATTGTGCAGACAATCTCGCACCAATCTTTTAAACCTCGCCCAGGCGTCACTGAGCGATTCGTCAATATCTTGTTCAAAATTAGTAATCAACTTCCTTCTTCTTGTGTTCTCTGTCGGGGGGAAGTACTTCTTCATGAACTTTTCAACTACTTGTTCCCAGGATGTGATCTCCCCTAGTTTGAGAGAATAATCCAATTTCCATGCTTGGTCACACAGCGAAAATGGGAACAACGTTAGTCAAACCTCCTTAGCAGAGATGTTTGGGAACACAAACGTCTTGAAAATTTCAATAAAACTCTGGAGGTGGGCATGCGGATCCTTGCCACACCTACCACTAAACTGTCCGGCAGTTTGAATCATCTGCAGCATCATCGGCTTCATCTCGAACCTCAATCCATACAAGGCTGGGCTCATGATTCCTGGTGAGAAATCATAAAGGTTGGTGACGTATTGTCCCGGTTGGGCCTATTACAGTCGTTCGCCAAGAGAATAGGGTTCGCCAAGATATTGTTTGCATTCGGTGCTCTGTCTTCCGGTTGCTCCACCATGTTGGGATTTTTCTCTTGTTGTTGTTGGCGGCTGTTTCTTCTTCTTCTTCGAAACGTTCTTTCAATCTCTGGGTCGTAGTTGGGCTCCGGAACTTGTCCTTCGCTCGTACGATGCCCCATTCTTCCCTTATCACAGGAGAGGCAATGCACAGAGATGGAAAGCTGTAGAGAAAATCAAAAAGTTATTATTCACATAATATGTACTGCCATAGTCCCCGGCAACGACACCAAAAACTTGATGTGTTTTGAATATGATGAAATAATGATGTATGTTGTGATGGTGATGTATGCGTTGCACATGCAAGTTTTCCTAGTAAAATCCAAGTTAAATCCTACTAGGTTGCCTGGTAAGCCCAGGGTCGAACACAAGGACTATGAAAACAATATGCGATGATAAATTCTGATTCCCTTGCGGTAACAATCAAAACAATAAATTGATTTGTATGTTTGTTTAAAATATAAATCCTATGCGGCGGAATTGAGAAAAGAGTTAATAACAGCAAAAGATACAATGAGTATGCGAGGAACGGGTTGAGAAGAAATTTAGCTAACACTTCCTAAGATTGCGTTTAAGTTATGCGATCATGCTACACACATACAACAGTAGGTCATCTCTCAATGCAAATGCTATAGCTCCTAATTTTAGGACTCATACAATGTATACGATGATGTCTATAGGACTTATATCTAAGCCTCTATTCTTGTCTATACGATGATGAATGATGCACACATACACAAGGCGACCACATACTATCATATTCTATTTCTAGTGTGCATGTGATGCATGTTAGCAAACAGAACTTATCTCTAAGTTTCTATCTCTTGCTTATGCGGTTCTTAATCTGACTTTCTCAAGCTTAGATTCTAACCTAACTCTCTCAAGTCTAGGTTCTTTCTTTAGACTACTCCCAAGTATCTCTAAAGGGGTGATGGACGCATACATAAGATAAGATGCTCGCATAAAATGGACATCTTAGGTCATGCTAGCTAAGTGCGTCTCAACCCATTCGAAAGTTTAGTTACTCATGCGTAATGTAAAGAGAGTGAACAGATGTAGAGATGCAAATTCCATTTTACAAATAAAATCAAAATACATAATGACAATGAAAAGTAGGGATAGTGAGCCTAGTAGCAATGTCTTGCTTCCTGAAGCTTTTACACTGTGTTGTTCTCTATTCTGCCCAAAAGAATGTTCTTGCTTTTGCAAGAGTCGGCCCTCTCTCTGTTATCAACGTTTCCCAACACTCTCTCGAGCTAACCAACATCTAAGACTGTGTCACATTTATCTCAATAGGATTGAGAGTTAGTTAAGTAGGGAGTTCTAAACGAGTATGAAGAAAATTCTTTACATGTATGTGAATCTTGTCTAGAGAAAAAAATGACAAAATGACCTTTTACTGGAAAAGGTTATAGAGCGAAAGAACCTTGGAGCTTATACATTCAGACCTTTATAGTCTGATGATTGTAAAAGCCAGATGAGGGTTTGAATATTTTTTCACTTTTACAGACGATTATTCAAGATATGGGTATGTTTATCTAGTGCAACATAAGTCTGACACACTTGAAAAATTCAAGGAACATAAGGCTGAAGTTGAAAATTTCTTAGGTAAAAAGATTAAAACACTTCGACCAGATCGAAGTGGAATGTACATGGATATTGAATTCCAGAACTATATGATAGAACATGGAATCTGTTGGAGAGGTACCAACATGCAGCGGAAGTGATGAGGATCGATAAGCACTCTAATTCATTAATTTTGGCAGAAAAGAAAATATGCTCAAATAGAATTTAATGGGTTTCAAGACATACCTTTGAATAACTATTGAAATCTTGAGTTCCAGTTGCTAAATCCTCCAAATCTTTGTGCAGACCACCACAAGATCTTCCCTACTATTCTCTTGGTACTCTAGATTGAGTCGTGGGACTCAAAATAAGCTAGAATCAAAGGGAACTTGGAGAAAGCTCACTATAACAACCCAAATGAAGAACACCTTCTTCTTCAAGAATTTTCAGCTAAAATTCTTTCGGTTGCATCATCTCAACTTAACTCCAATATCTTCAATATATTGTAGACTATCAAGCAAAGAGATTTGCTGCATGGGATGTAGCTCATGCTTGGAGTAATTGAATGTTGAAGATAACGGGTTCTTTGTGAGCAACCTTGAAGATGAAGATGAAAAATCTCATTTTTCCTTTTTGTGTAATTTTCTATTTCCAAAATCCAAAAATGATTTTAAAATCATATTTTATTTCTAAAATCAAAATTTATTAATTTTACAAATTAATTTAATATCCAATATTAAATTAATTTTTACACAAATTCATCTTCATATATCTAAATCATATATATATATATATATATATATATTCTCCAATTCCTTTAGATTCTAATTTGAACATTTCAAATTAACTTATCACGCTACTCTAGAGCTAATCCATTTTTGAGCTAGAAGGGGGACCTCATGGACCTACAGATCATGGGCTCCAAGGATCCGAGATTAATCGGCTAAACTCATTAGACTGATTTAACCCCCATTCTAACGGGTCACTCCACTAAAGCCCATAGTTGATCTCCCCTCAATGTACATATATTATGTCCACTCGATATAACTATGATTAGTAAGTCAACCATTCACAGGTTGTTCGTAATGACGGTTGGATCAAATCTCTGTTTTACCCTCGAAATTACCTCTTGTTCCTTATGTCCCCACTGATCCCCTAATGAACAATTATTTTGTGATCCAATCAACAAAATTGGGTCCCTGTCAAGCTAATGAAAGAGCAGGGCCTCTTGTTCAAGACCCAAAATTAGCACTTAAGGCAACAACCTCTCTAATATCCCTAGAAGCAGGTAGGAGTGAATTTCGTCTTACACCCGATGTCTCCAACTATCTATCTGGTCTTACCCCTGAAATGGAAGGTTTATTGATCTGATGCTGTTGAGCCAATCCTCACCTATGCAAATTTAAGGATAATTTCAAATAAACAGGAGTTCATAGTCAGCTTAGGATTAAGGTCAAGTTACCTAGGTCATCGCTTTGAAATAGTCAGTCTTGTACAGCGTTATAAGGTAAGAGTGACTGATTTCGTGGTCCGGTCTTGTACAAACCTTTTTGTATAAGGACACCCCCACTCCTCATGTTCCAATATGAACGAATTAGGATCACTTCATTTGTAGCAATTTAAAACTTCTTATAACAACTACAGAGCAGGCCGCATCCAATAGTGTTACCAGAATAAGGTACCCAACCTTATTCATATACTATTTACTCGAACCTGATCAACCTTTATGTCTCCACATAAAGTTCAAGTACTCATCCAATAGTCAAGGGACTTTCAGGTTTATTGGATTTCTATTCAATAACACCTTATTGAATTTTTAGAATAAGTTCCATTGTTTATATACCACGAGTTTTATGACATAAAACCCAACAAACTCCCACTTGGACTAAAACACTAGTGGTAACTTATATATCCTATATATAAGACTAAGTTTCTGAGTTTTATACAGAAATACAATAAACTAGGCCATCTCATACCCATCTTTTACCATTCTTTATCCCATATCCAATATTTCTCCCACTTGCCCTAGGTTATCTGGTATTCCTAGTTCTACTAAGTAATTCTCAAACACTTTAGCTGAGAGAATCATTGTAAATGTTGTTAGTATACAATAGGCTTTTGAATAAAACTATATGGGGATTGCATCTTAATCTCAATAATGGCTAGGAAGCACACTTTCCTTTCACTACATTGAGGTACTCTCAACTCTTTGAGTAAGATGCATCTGACTAGTCTCAACAACTCTTTGTTAACAGTTAGATCTAGAAATCTTTTGAACTTTCTATACTTTGATCTAGCCATTTAAATATCTGAATATTTACAATTGGCTTTTAACAGTTCGATTCTTAATAGAAGTTGTTAGAAAAAACATAAATTTTTTAAAATGAACACTTCGTTTATCACAAAAAATATATATATACAATTTAATCTTTACAAGATTTATAAAAACAATTAAATCAAGCAGCAACTTCTCCCACTGGATGAGCTGAGCAAATGGTCCCAGGGACGAGTTAACCTGATCACCTTTCTTTGCTCTCTTCTCGGCAAGATACTGAGGGTAGTGTCTCCTCCAGTGCCCTACTTCGTTGCAGTGGAAACATTTCCCTTTCTCTGTAGCGTTATCCTTGCCTTTCTTTCCATCAGGCTTTTTCTTCCCTTTTCCCTTTGCCTTTCTTCACAGGAATGCTCCTACTCTTCAAAGAGGAGGCAACATCAAGCTTTGGAGGACATTCCTCTCTTCTCGGTAGTAGTAACATTTACTTCTGACTCTAGACCCTTTGTTCTCAACATTGTCTAGTAAGCCTATAGCTCATTCAGCAGAGTAGTCCAGCTATATTCAATTTTATTCATCAATGCATTTGTACATAATTACAGAAAACTCTTCGGAAGAAATTCTAGAATAAAACCAACTTGACTTCTCTCGTCCATGATAGCACTGTTTACTTTTGCCACATTAAAGTGGACCATCATGTCTAGGACATGTTCACGAACATTGGTCCCACATTTCATGCAACTATTGTAAATGTACTTGATGGCATCATGCCTCAGGGTGAAGGGCGGTTGTCCAAACATCCCTCGCAGAGATTCCATAATCTCTTTGTCAGTATTCATATTCTCATGCTTCTTCACCAAGACATCAGATAAGCTGGTGAGGATATAAGAACGAGCTTTATCATTAGCCTTGGCCCATCTGTCATATACATCCCGAACATTTGGGTTTGTGTTAGAGCTGGGAATGAGAGGACAATCCTCAATTAAGACAAACCGTAAATTGTCTACCACACGTATCGTGTTCAAATTTGATTTCCAATTCACATAGTTATCCCCGATGAGTTTATCCAATGCCAACACTTGTATTATTAAACTCGTCATTCTGACATTTTAAATCTAATCAAGTTTTAGCAATTTTAATAATGTACCCAAGATTATTCTTTTGCAATGATACCACATCAAGACATTCTTGACTAAATACTATCTCTAGAATAACTCATATTCTGATAGTCATTTAGGTACCCCTTTTGGTTAGAAATTATTAACATTTCATAATTCTGTAAGTGTAGACCTGCCGTTTTCAGACGTCAGAGGTCACTAAGACCTAAGAAATCCTATCCATTTCTGGAGCTTGAGCTGTTTCGAATCCTTTGTTACAACCCTCCGAAGGGATACCCATCGCTAAATGACTAACAAAGAGCCGCTTAAAGCTAACCAGCAGGCGCAACATAGGAATCTCACGGTCCAAACTAACGGAAGAGACCGCAGGATATGTTGACACATTTTCTTCACCCACTTACTATGAACTACTTCTCCTATTCACCTTGATATTGACGCATACATCTACTTTTCGAATGAAGGTCACTCCCTGGGTGACACAAAGCGTCATATGAATCTCACAGTGTGAACTATGTGGAGACGTGGCAGTTCAAATCGTACACTTGATTTCTATTCAAACAACTTCCCCTTATTCACCAGAGTCTAAATTTAAGCTAAAAAAAATACTTTCCGAATGGAGGTCACTCCCAGGGTGACACGAAGTACCACTTAAATCCAGACTGTGAACTCTTAAGGACATAAGAGCTAAGAATAACATATTGTGTATGTTATTAATCTCCGACTGAAGTTTTTTAATAACTTTATGATATAGAAGTTATTGACTACCACTGAAGCGTTCTAATTTTTTGGGTAAAATAATACTTAGGTTATTTTTCAGCTAATAAAAACAACTCTAAGTCTATATGGTTTATCTAAATATAACACTTATAAATGGACTTAAAACTACAATGTCTAGGTGATAAACCCTTTTATTACCTTACATCGCTCACAGATACTCAAAAAATCGGTTACCAACGCTCAATTATTCGGCCATAATTCCCAGGTAGGAGGTGTTTCGTAGATCATCAACTTAAATACCTCCAACCTTTAACAGGATTATTTACCGATTGACATTGTAACCCTAGTTTTACAAGTTTAACGATCTATTATAACTATTAAAACAAGTGGTTAACTTACGTGAGCATGCAACCGTTCTTTGTTATGGGTTTTAAATGTCTAACCCAATTTTATAACAACTTATAAAATTTTAGACATGCTAACATCCATAACATACAGGCATTCAATATTTAATATAACCATTATATTAAATACAAGAAATCCTAACATGCATACTATATATTATAACAAATTATAACATACTTTCACTTCATGTTGCATGCTTCCTACGATGGGATTTTAAATCTAAATGGCATACTATATGCACATACAAGATTTATTTATTTATAACATACATCCAATGCATAAATAATCAAACATGGATTGATGTGGTTTTAGTTTTGGCAAAAACAAGAAAACAAAAGACTAATTATTACAAAAATAGCTTCAACACCACTCAAACTGCTCCAAGCCACTTGAACTAGACTCGAACCATCTGAACTGGACTAGCCACAAACCATTTAAAGCTGGACCAGACCAGACCTCAAGAGAACCAGTCGAACCGATTACTCTTTCTCTTACTCAATATCTCGCTAAGGTTGATTGTTTAGCATTGACAAAAATCGTCATGTGTTTGTCTGATCATTTAGTGTTTGCTTGATCGTTTAGCAACCACGCATATCACTTAACAAAGCTACACGATCGTGTAGTGTTTACCTTCTATCGTATAGTCTCATCGTCTAGTGCTAAAGGACGCTACACGATTGCACAATGTCCAACAATATCGCGTAGCTCCATCGTTTAGCACGGACATTTACTACACGATCGCTGATAACGGGCAGAAATGCATGTTATCATTGTGCAAAGTTCTTAAACAATGTTGGCTTGCATTGATAAAATATGATAAATTGCGTCTAAAAAGCATTAAGTTTATTATATTGTGGTTGTATGCATTCATCGCATAGGAACGGTTAATTTTTGTGTTTTTATGCAGAATATACGTTGACGCAAGGCAAAAATTGCGATCATAGGAAATCATTGGTCGAGCATAGCATTACCGCAAGGCTTTGCGGTTATTGTGTTCGCAAACATTTGCTCAAGAAGGATTGCCGCAACTTGGTCGGCGCAACATGGTGGGCGCATCTGGGTGAAAGGCATAATTAATCACGATGGGACAAAAAGCTGATGACAGTCGAATCCGAATTAAGTTGATAGCCGCTAATGAACAAGTACATTCAGCTTTTCGGTGAAAAATATTTGGCACATCAGTCAGGAATTACAGCCGTCCCATCTGTGAAATCATGGGAGAGAAGCCGCTTTTCACCCTGAAAGTTCTATAAATACCAGAGGTATCCTTTAGAAAAGGAGTTGATCAGTTAATCAGTTCACCAATTTACGAAATTAAGAGCTCAGCTCGTCTTTGTCTATAGGCTTTCCTTTTTATTTTAAGGCGGAGCAAAATAAGAGTAAAGAAGCTGAAGATCGCTCAGGGCAACTTGAGAGAGAACCTTGAGGCGTAGAAGCAAAGAGCGGGCCGACTCTCACGAGAGCGAGATTATCTTTTGAACACGAGTAGAAAACAGTGTAAAAGCCTGGGTAGCAAGAGATTGCCACCAGGCCTTTTATTCTATACTTGCATTGTTGTTTTGTACTTCATCTTTATATTTGTACAATGGAAGTTCATATTCTACATCTGTTCACTCTCTTAGCATGCATGAGTAACTAAACTAGTCGAATGGGTTGAGAAGAACTAAGCTAACATGACCTACGAAGTTCATTTCTTGCGATTGTCTTGTTTTATGCTGTGCCAAATACCCTATAGAGCTACTCGAGAGAGAGTCTAAAGAAAGAACCTAATGACTCGAGAGAGCTAGGTTAGAATCCGGAATCGAGAGAGCAAGATTAGAACTACATAAACAAGAGATAGGGACTTAAAGATAAGCTTTGTTTGTCAACCTGCATCGCATGCATCCTAGAGATAGGAATGATATTATGTGGTCGCCTTATTTGTGTGTGTGTCATTTTGTCATCGCATAAATAAGAATAGAGGCTTATGTGTAGGTTCTATAGACTTAGCGCATATATCATATGCGTTCTAGCCTTAGAAGCCGTGGCATTCGCACTGAGAGGTGGTTTACCGTTGTAAGCATGTTACATGATCGCATAGCATGAACACATCCTATGAAGTGTTAGCCGAAACTTTTCTCAACCCGTTCACTGCTACTCATCTCATTTCCCGTTTAATCAACTTCTTTCAAACTCCGTTGCATTTGTCTATTTTTCATTAATGCAAACAACAATCCCAAAAATTTATTTATTTATCTGGTTAGCGCAAAGTTTTCATAAAAATTACCAAAGCAACCTATTTTCACAAGTCCCTGAGTTCGACCCTGGACTTATTAGGAAACTCAGTGGAATTTACACTTGGATTCCGCTGAGGATACTTGAGTGCACAACGTAATTTCACCATCGGATATCATCCATAATTCACTTCATAAAATCAAGCATCAATCGCTTAGCCTCATCGTCTAGTGTTTCATCTTGATCGTTTAGCGTCACACAAGGTAAGTGATCGCTTAGTGCTATCACATAGCACTCGATGCATCGCCCAGCTGCGCGCATAGTAAACGATCGCTTAATGCTATCGCTTAGCATTTCAACGTATCGCTTAGCTAGTGCATATAGGTAAACGATCGTAGTAAGCGATCATGCAGCGCTATCGTATAGCTCTACATTTCATTGCTTAGCTCCCACCTAAAGCTACACAATCGTGTAGTGCCATCCTATAGCAATACAATGCATCATTTAGCCCTTCAGGTACACGATCGTCTAGCGCACAACACTTAAACGATCAACGCTCAAAGCTGCAGGATCATTTAGCTTTTCTTCACATCGTCTAACGCATGAAGCTAAACAATCATTTAGCTACTGAAGCTCAACAACGATATGAACAGAGGCTGATTTTCTGGAATCTGCAACTCGACCTCTTTGCTTGTTTCTTCAAATTAAAGCCTAAATTCAACTGTAATGACTCAAAATAAATTACAAACTCTTGGGAAGACATATAAGCTCATTAAACAAGAGCCAATTACAAATTTAAAACAGAAATTAAAAGTCAAATCTCAAAAACCTATATCAGTACAACAGTTTCATATTTTCATATAAAACACCCACCAAACCAAAATTAATCCGAATTGAATGCTTATATGATGCCTGATACCAATTGTTGGAAAGGTATCAACATGCAGCGAAAGTGACGAGGATCGATAAGCACTCTAATTAATTAAATTTGGCAGAAAAGAAAATATGTTCAAACATAATTTAATGGGTTTCAAGACATACCTTTGAACAACCGTTGAAATATTGATTTTCAGCTGCTAAATTCTCCAAATCTTTGTGCAGATCACCACTAGATCTTCCCAACTATTCTCTTAGTGCTCTAGATTGAGTTGTGGGACTCAAAATAAGCTAGAATCAAAGGGAACTTGGAGAAAACTCACTACAACAACCCAAATGAAGAATACCTTATTCTCCAAGAATTTTAAGCTAAAATTCTTTCGGTTGCATCATCTCAACTTCACTTCAATCTCCTCAATATATTGCAGACTATCATGTAAAGAGATTTGGTGCATGGGATGCAGCTCATGCTTAGAGTAATTAAAGGTTGAAGATAATGGGTTCTTTGTGAGCAACTTTGAAGATGAAGATGAAAAATCTCATTTTTCTTTTTTGTGTAATTTTCTATTTCCAAAATCCAAAAATGATTTAAAAATAATATTTTATTTCTAAAATAAAAATTTATTAATTTCATAAATTAATTTTCTAATAAAATTAATAAAGAATTATTTAAATAATTCTAATTAATTTAATATCTAATATTAAATTAATTTTTTCACAAATTCATTTTCATATATTTAAGATATACATATATATATATATATATATATATATATATATATATATATATACATATATATTCTCCAATTCCGTTAGATTCTAATTTGAACGTTTTAAATTAACTTATCACGCTACTCTAGTGCTAATCCATTTCCGAGTTAGTAGGGGGACCTCGTGGACCTACAGATCATGGGCTCCAACCATCTGAGATTAATCGGCTAAAGTCATTAGACCAATCTAATCCCCATTCGTTAATTAATGGGTCACTCCACTAAATCTCATAGTTGAACTCCCTCATTGTAGATATATTACATCCACTAGATATAACCATGATTAGTAAGTCAACCCTTCACAGGTTGTTCGTAATGACGGTTGGGTCAAATCTCTGTTTTACCCTCAAAATTACCTCTTGTTCTGTAAGTCCCCACTGATCCCTTAATGAACAATTGTTTTGTGATCCAATAAACAAAATCGAGTCCCACTCGAGCCAATGAGTGGTCGAGGCCCCTTGGTCAAGACCCAGAATCAACACTTAAGGAAACAACCTCTCTACTATCCCTAAAAACGGGTATGAGTGAATTTCATCTTACACCCTATATCCCCAGCTATTTATCTGATCTTACCCCTGAAATGGGAGGTTTATTGAGTCGACATTGTTGTGTCAGCCCTCATCTATACAAATCTAAGGATAATTCTAAATAAACAGGAGTTCATAGTCAGCTCAGGATTAAAGTCAAGTTATCTAGGTCATCGCTTTGAAATAGTCAATCTTAAACAATAAACAGCATTATAAAATAATAGTGAATGATTTCGTGGTCCGATATTGTACAAACCTTTTTGTACAAGGACACCCCCACTTTTCATGTCCTAACATGAACGAATTAGGATCACTTCATTTGTAGCACTTTACAACTCCTTGTAACAACTACAGCGCAGGCCGCATCCAATATTGTACCAGAGTAAGGTATCTAACCTTATTCATATACTATAGATCATTTTGACTATTTACTCGAACCTGATCCACTTTTATGTCTCCACATAAAGTTTAAGTACTCATCCAATAGTTAAGGGACTTTCAGGTTTATTGGATTTCTATTCAATAACACCTTATTGAATTTTCAAAATAAGTTCCATTGTTTATATACCACGAGTTTTAGGACATAAAACACAACAGAGTCCCATCTCAACTCTTCTCAACAAAACGATGTATCAGAAAAGAGAAACATAACCCTTTTGGACATGGTTTGCTCTATGATGAGTTATGCTTCTCTACCTATCTCGTTTTTGGGTTATGCAGTGGAGACTACAGCTTACCTCTTAAACCAGGTCCATAAAAAAGTGTTGTAGAATACCTTTTGAATTATGGAGAGGTCGTAAAAGTAGTGTATAACATCTCAGGATTTGGGAATGTCCAGCACATGTGTCTATTCTTCGAACCACTTTCAAGATTATGCCTATTTGTAGGTTATTCTAAAGAAAAAAAAGATGGTTTGTTCTTCAATCCAAAAGAAAACAAAGTATTTGCAATTGCAAATACTACTTTCTTAGAAGAAAACCACATTAGAGAACATAAGCCAAGGAGCCAAATCATATTAAATGAAATTTTCAGAGAAACTACTAAAACTTCAACAAGAGTTGTTGAAAAGGCTAGCACTTCAACAAGAGTGGTTGATGTTGCTTCATCTAGTCAAACACATCCTTTTCAAGTGTTGGAAGAGCCTAGACGTAGTGGAATGATTGTAACCCAACTACTCACTATTTGGGTTTAATAAAAACTCAAACCGTCATATTAGATGATAAGGTTGAGGATCCATCGTTTTACAAGAAAGCAATGGTTGATGTTGAAATGATGAATGGATCAAAGTCATGGATCAAGAAATGGAGTCTATGCACTTCAATCCTGTTGGCAAGCTTGTAGATCAACCTGATGGTGTTAAACCCATAGGTTGTAAATGGATCTACAAGAAGAAACAACGTGTAGCTGAAAAGATGCAAATCTTTAAGGCTAGACTAGTAACAAAGGGTTATACCCAGACTGAGGAAGTGGACTATGAAGAAACTTTCTCACCTGTTGCTATGATAACTATATCCGGATTCTCTAATCTACTACCACATATTATGACTATGAGATATAACAAATGGATATCAAGACTGTCTTTTTGAATGGTAATCTTGATGAAACCATCTGCATGACCTAACCAAAGTGATTCATTGAACAAGGTCAAGAGTAAAAGGTTTGTAAGCTTAATCAGTACATTTATGGATTGACACAAGCATCTCGATCTTGGAATATAAGATTTGATGTTGTAGTCAAATCTTATGGCTTTGATCAAAATGTTGATGAGCCTTGTGTTTACAAAAAGATCATCTACAGTTCAATATCTTTTCTTGTGTTGTATGTGGATGATATCCTACTCATTGGAAATGATGTGGGTTACCTGACTACCATTAAAGAATGGCTAGTTATTCAATTCCAAATGAAATATTTGGGTGAAGCATAATTTATTCTAGGGATCCAAATCATAAGGGATCGAAAGCACAAACCACTAGCCTTGTCTCAGGCATTCAATATTGACAAAGTACTTGTCACGTGTTTGATGTAAAATTCCAAGAAGGGTTTGTTACCTTTTAGGCATGGAATTATCTTGTCTAAGGAACAGTGTCCTAAGACATCTCAAGAGCTTGAGAAGATGAGGCAAATTCTCTTTGCATCTGTAGTGGGTAGCCTTATGTATGCCATATTATGTACTAGACCCGATATCTATCATGCAGTGGACTAATTAGTAGATAGCAATCCAATGCAAGATTTGATCCTGAAAGAAGTTAAGACTATTCTCAAGTATCTTAGGAGGGGCTAAGGATTTGATCCTTATAGGATATACTGATTCTGATTTTTGGATTAATAAGGATTCAAGGAAATCCACACCAGGATCAGTGTTCACTCTAAATGAAGGAGCTATAGTATGGTGCAACATTAAGCAAGGTTGTATTGCATATTCCACCATGGAGGCTGAGTATGTAGCTGCCTGTAAAGTTGATAAAGACGTCGTTTGTGATAATAGTTGTGTTGTGGAAAACTCCAAAGAGCCTCGTAGCCACAAACATGGAAAGCATATCGCATGCAAGTATCATCGTATTAGAGAGATTATGAAATAGGGAGATGTGATCATCACAGAGATTGCCTCAGCGCACAATATTGCTGATCCATTTACAAAGGTTCTCACAACTATTGTTTTTTAGTGTCGCCTAGATAGTCTAGGTCTACGAGATATGAGTCATCTAAGCTAGAGTAAATGAAAGATTTTATTGGGTATATTGTATGCCCTAGTTTATTGTATTGTATATTGATACTTTACCATACGTTGTATATTGATACTTTACTTTATCACTCCTCTTTTATTGTATTTTGATACATTCCACTAGCTTTGGACATGAGATTGTTGGGAATGATGTCTTAAATCTAATGCAATTTTTTATTTGTAGTTATGTTAGCAAAAATTATTTATCTAATAAAATCCAAGGTATTTCATTCGACAATTAGACTGCATTAATTCAATCCAATAAAGTAAGATCTAAGGTTATTTTATGAATCTTAAACAATTATGTGTCAACATACAGGTGAATCATGTTTAAGTAATAATCTAAATGATCTGTAGTAGATGGATAAGGTTGGGTAACTTTTTCTTGTGACACTACGAATACAGCTCACATTGTAGATGTTACAATTGTTGTAAAGTACTACAAATGATCTGATCTTGATCATTCATGTGGAGACATGCGAGCGGGAGTATTCTATACAAAGAATTTGTATAAGACCGGACCACGAAATGAATAGACTCTCTCAATAACACCGTTACAAGAAGAGACTTAAATTTCACTAGGATGACCATATGAGACTTGATCTTAATCTTGAGTGAGTTGTGAACTTCTGTTTATGACGACAATCCTTTATCTGTTTGGATGAGAGTGACCATGACAGCTGACTCAATAAGCCTACCATTTTAGGGACTTTATTGATTAGGGAGCTAGAAACACAACTACACAAGATCGAATACACTCCTTCCCAAATAAATATATGATGTTTATTTAATTAATTGACTATATATATTAAATTAGATTTAATATATATAGTTATTTATTAGGTTTGCTAATTAATCAAATAAATGTTATTTGATTAATTGAGACCTAAGGGAAAATTTGGAAATACATGGAGAAAGATTAAACCTTTCTCAATATAAATTGTTTCTCTTACCCAAATTAAGGTAAGCATTCATTTTGATTTGTATGGGTGAGAGTGACAAGGTTCGTCGACTCAATATGTCTACCGTTTTGGGAATTTCGTTTGATTGGGGAGCTAGGAAAACAACTACATAAGAAGGAATTCACTCTTTCCCTATAGTTAGGGTAAGAAGATAAATTGCTCCCTTAATGACTGATTCCAGGCAATGAACAATGAGACACCTCACTGTTTCGAGGTTCAGTCATAGTTGGACTATGACTCCATTAGAGGAATCAATGGTACATAAGGAGCTAGATGTAACTATGGGGTAAAACAGTAATTTGACCCATTGTACTTACGAGTAGTTAGTGTGCGGTCAAGGCATTATTCATTGGTATATGCAATGAACACAGAAATATATCTGTAGTGCAAAGAGTGCAGTTGCAGTCTTTAGTGGAGTGATCAGCAGTCAATGACTGTTGGTTAATTTGATTAAAGAGTTTAATCAATTAGTCTCGTATTATTGGAACTTTAATCTACAAGTCCATAAGATCCTTTCGTTAGCTCAATAAGAACTGATGAGAATCATATTAATTTTGATTTAATTTGAGCTATTCAAATTAATTGAAGGGATGTAATTGTATAAAAATACAATTAAATAACGCACGCACGCATGCACGCACGCAAAAGAACCAATAATATACTTAAAAATCAGAACGATCGTGAAAACTGGAAAGGAAAAATAATATAATTTGGATTCTAGAAAAAGGATAACATAAATTCAAACTTCAATGTGGAAACAATATTTGAATGAATAATTTCTTTATATTAACTTGAGATGGACTAAATATATGCATAATACATAAATTAAGACCTAAATCTCTCAACATACTCCCTTAAACTCAAGGTCATACAATCACCTTGAGTTTGTAAGTGGATAAACTGAAGCAACTAGATGGCAGAAACTGAAGAAGCAATTTTGAATCAACTCATGGTAGGTCTGGGTGAGAAGCATAAACCGATGAAGAACTAGAACACATAAAACTTCTAGACTGGAAACAGGAGCTCACGAACTTCTAGGTTGGAAACAGAGACCTTCATAAAGATCTAAAACAAAACCGATGTACTTCTGAGTTGAAAACAGAGATCTACGAAAATATCCAAAGATAAAACGAAACAGAAACTATGGATAATCTAAAAACTGAATGAAGACTGAAATCGGTAAAAGAATCAACTAAGAACCAAATTGAACCAAACTTGGTTGACTAAATTAAACTAACTGGGCTGACTAAATGAAACCAAACCAAGTTGATTAAACCCAATCGGTTCATCTGAACTGAACTGGTCTGATTGGAATTCGACCGATTTAAAAACTAATGCATGAAAGACACTAGGAGGGGAGAGGTTTTAGATGACGAAGATCTCGACAGACGAGTGGCAAAGAAGCAACCCATCTAAGCTCATGGTAGGTCTTCCTTAGAGCTATCTGGGCAAGGTGGATGTGGAACTAATCGAACAAATCTATGCACAACGAGCATCGTGGATTGGAGCAGGGGCGAGCATCGAATGGGTTCTGTTTTGCAGTAGATTTGGGTGAGCATCATGTCGGAGAGGGTTTGTTTTGTGGCAGATTTGGGCGAGCATCAAGTGGAGGAGTGGGTTTGTTTTGCGATAGATCTGAGCAAGCATCGAGTGGAGGAGTGGGCAACCAAACAATGATCGTGCATCTATATGAAGTCAAATTTGTACATTTGTGTGCGCGAGTATTTCTGGACCACGCGGAGCTTTGGACGACGGATTTTAGACCCACGACCAAAGAACCGAAACCCACGAATTGGTACCAGCAATAGATGACGAGCACGGACCAACGATGGAGCAAAGCGTGCGGTGACAGGGCGGAACAGGCAAAACTATGGATCTGGGGTGGGGGAGTGTGGTGGTAGAAGTGCGATGGCCAATTTTTTAGTCATGAGTGGTCTAGACAGGCCTCCAAAATAGTGGGTGTGAAGTAGATCTACAATGGTGTGGATATTTGGGCTATTCGTTGGAGCTGTCTGGGCAAGGAAAATCAGGACTTGTGGCAATGAATAGATCTATGTGTGGATCTGCCTCCGTTGATCAGTCGTTAACGGAGACAAAGATCGAAAGCAGCTAAAAAGTAGAAAACCCTAGTAATTAGGCTTTGATATCATGTGGAAGCAATATTTGAATGAATAATTTCTATATATTAACTTGAGATTTACATAGGGAATTTATATAAAGAATGATAACCTAATTATAGCTCAAATATATGCATAATACATAAATTAAGGCCTAAATATCTCAATATTCAAGAAGACCCAAAAATTAAGCGAAGATCTTGATTTTCATATTTAAATTTGTTAAGCCTGTTGAAATATGGTGCTTTAGGCCTAAGGGAATTTTTGTCTTTTTGCTTTATCCCTACTAAATTAAGGGTTTCCCCTCACTCTATTTTTATCTGAGGTTGGGGTCTCTTGTAAGCATGACATTAAAAATAATAAAAACTTCTCTATCGTGGTTTTTCTCTCCCTGTGTTAGAGTTTTCCACGTAAACATTGTTTTTCTCTTATTCTTCTGTCTTTACTTTTCAATATGGTATAGAAGAAATTCAGTCATCAACCTTGGTAGGTAATGGAGCAATGGCAGAAGCGACAAATATGGCCATGACCCAGGCAGCCGTGGATCGATATCTCTGGACGGTTCTAAACCCAGTGCAATCATAGCTACTGAGGGGAGCCCAATCATCAAGTGGTCTCAACCCAGCAACTGCGCCGCTGGTTGACCAAGGAGCCACGTCGTAGATCACCCAGCCTATTCCAGCAAACGCACCACAGAACCTTTCAGCCGCAGCACCCATCGAGTTATTTAGTTCCAGCTAGATCAGGTCAGTTGATCGGGTCCTTCCTCACGTCCAAGAGTCAGCCCATCATGCACAGCCACAAACATCTCGCGTATTACCCGGTTGCAACATCGTCCGGCTGCCTTGCATCCAACAGCCAACCAATCGAGTCGAGCCACGAGTCTTGCTCGTATTACTTAGGTGCGACGGCATCCGGTTGTAGCTTCAAGCATGGTGGATAGCACCTAGCACCGACGATCAATCTACCCTTCAACACACCGTTAGTTGCAGCTGTTCAGTAGCCATATCTCTCGCACGTATATTCGGTTCAGCCTCGGTACCATATGGGTGACTCCATGGGAGAGAACTCCATTTAATCTCCTGTGGGCAGAAACGTTCAACATCAAAATCCCATGAGGAACTCTAACAATAATTGGCAAGTCTCCAACAACAGATGGTAGCTTTTGGGGCAAAACTAAATGGCCATGAGTCTTCCAGTCTTCCAATCTATTCAGAAAACCCAGTAGTTTTTCCTACTTTACTTACTGCTAATATTTTATCTGGGGCTATAAGAAACTCTTCAAGGATGATCACAAGAGAAAAGTTGAATGGCCAGAATTGCTTCTCCTGGTCCCAAACTGTTAAAATGGTCCTTGAAGTACACCATAAGTTCGGGTACTTAACTGAAGAAATACCACAACCAAACCCTGGGGATCCTCAAGAGCGTGTCTGGAAGGAAGAGGATTTGTTACTTCGTTCAATGTTAATTAGCAGCATGAAACCTCAAATTGGGAAACATTTGCTCTATTCAGCCACAACACGGGATATTTGGGATGCAGTCTAGAGGTTATATTCTAAAAGATAGAACGCATCTCATCTGTATACTCTATGTAAACAAGTCCATCAGTGCAAACAAGGGAGCATGGATGTAACGTCATACTTCAACAAGATATCCATGTTATGGCAGGAGATGGATTTGTGTCGAGAGGTCATCTAGAACTGCTCGCATGACGGAATTCAATATTCGAAGATAGAAGAGATTGATCATGTGTATGAATTCCTTGTGGGGTTGCACCCAAAATTTGACACGGTTCGGAGTCGATTTCTAGGGCAAAAACTGAAACCATCACTCATGGAGGTCTACTCTGAGGTCCAGTTGGAGGAAGATAGATCAAGAGCTATGAATGGTTCTGTTGTTGCCACTATAGAGTTAGCTATGTTTGGGGTGAAATCCTCTGGATCGGAATGGAAAAACACCTCCAGTATGTGAACATTGCAAAAAGAAGTGGCACACAAAGGACCAGTGCTGGAAACTACTTGGTTGACCACCCGATGGCAAATGTCATCCTCTGAATGACAAGTTGAAGTCAAACTAACCCCTTGTAAGTGAATCTGTTGAGGAGGCTACACAACCTCAGTGACTAATCCGAGTGACTCAATACCGTAAGGATTAGAACAGTTGTTTAGTCAGGTACTCCTCAGTCTTTAGTTTCATTGTTGAAGGGAATGAATTATGGATTCTAGATTCAGGAGCGACCAATCACTTGACTGGTTCATCTGATTGATTCCTCTCATATTGCTCAAGTTCTGGAAATGAGAGGATTCGAATTGCAGATGGGTCATTCGCTCATGTTGCCAAAAAAGGCCGTTTGTCCCTGTTTCAAGAATTAGTTTTACAAAATGTAATACATGTGCCGAAGTTTTCTTACAATCAGTTGTCTATCAGTAAAATAACAAAAGATTTGAACTGTAGAGTCATCTTCTCACCAGATGCTTTTTTGTTTCATGATTTGAGCACGGGACGACGATTGGCACTGCCCGATATAATAGAGGCCTCTATTTCCTTTTTGATAATGCTTCCTATAGGAATTTGTTTAGGACTAGCCTTTTATCGTCTTTTACTATTTCTGAAAAGGATTATTTATTGTGGCATTTTCGCCTTGAACATCCAAGTTTCCAATATATGAAATATCTGTTTCCTCATCTATTCCATAATGTGAATGTTTCTTCTCTATCTTGTGATGTTAGTGTACGTGCAAAACAGCCTCGTGTTACCTTTGTTTCACAACCTTATAAACCTACTCAGTCGTACCACCTGATCCACAATGATGTTTAAGGACCTTCAAACATCTCTACCTTGATCGGTAAATGGTGGTTTGTCACATTTATCGATGATCATACCCAACTTACATGGGTATATCTTCTTACTGACAAGTTTGAGGTCATGTCTATCTTTCAACAATTTTACACCACAGTCTTAACCTAGTTTGGTACAGAGATTGCCATTCTTTGGAGCGACAATGGAAGTGAGTTTGTCAATCACACCCTCCGTGAATTCCTGACTTCAAAAGGAATTTTCCATTAAAATTCTTATGCTTATACTCCACAATAAAATGGGGTGGTTGAACAGAAAAATCGTCATCTCATTGAAGTTGCTCGATCCCTAATGATTCCTGCATCTTTTCCATCATATTTATGGGGAGATGCTATCCTTATTGCAGCTCATCTCATTAATAGGATGCCTTCACACGTTCTTAAGTTTCAAACACCTCTTGAATGTTTTAAAGAATCCTGCCAGTCCACGCATCTTATTCCTATGGTTTCTCTTGGTGTGTTTAGGTTTACAGTCTTCGTGCATACTCACGGTCCTCACCAGACTAAGTTTGCCCCACGAGCTCAAAAGTGTGTTTTTTCCGGATATCCCCTTCATCAGCGGGCTTATAATGTTTTCACCCATCTTTAAGGAAGTACTTTGTCACTATGGATGCTATGTTCCTTGAAGATAAACCCTTTCTTCCTATTAGTCATCTTTAGGGGTAGACCACTAATGAAGAGACTAACAGTTCCATATACTTCTTACCTATTGATTTCAACCTTGAACCTAGTCCAGATACAAATACAAATGTTTCTGTTCTACCTAGTCTTGAATCTAGTCCAGATATCCTGGTGTCTGTTCTTCTTACTAAACAGATGCCCAAGATAACATACTATAGGAAGAATCTCATAAAGGAAACCTCTGTTGTCCCATCAAAAGCTGTCCAAGAATCGGTACCAGCATCAGCTCAAGTTCAAGATCCTGTTGTTTCAGATAATGTTCTTGAAGGAAAGTCTGGATGTGTAGAAGATTGTGAAACAAGCTCAGAGAAGGTTGAAACTACAGATGGTAATGAGATGCTGGAAAATTCTTAGGACGATGAGAACCTGCCACAGGAGTCCGAGCAAAGTAAGTACCCTGATACTGAAAAGTGGTTGGAGAAAACTGACGATTATGATACCACTCTTGATATGTCAATCGTTCTATGGAAAGGAACCAGGTCATGCATCAAGTACCTTATGCATAGCTTTCTAACCTATAGTAGTTTGTCTCCTAGTTTTAAAGCCTTTACTACCCAACTGGATGCTCTAGCAATACCTACTAGTGTGCACACAGCCATGGAAGTTCTTGAGTGGAAAGCGGTGGTTATGGAAGAAATGAAAGCCCTCGAAGTAAATAAAACTTTGGATCTAATGGCCTTTTCTAAAGGTCACAAAATAGCTTGATGTAAATGAGTGTTCACAGTGAAGTATAAATCTGACAAAATGCTCAAAAGATACAAGGTCAGGTTAGTAGCTAAAGAGTTCACTCAAATGTATGGGATTGATATTCAGAAACTTTTTCCCCAGTGGCTAAGCTCAACACGATCCGAGTTCTTCTGTTTGTTGCCATGAATAAAGATTGGTCCCTACATCAACTGGATGTAAAAAAATGCCTTCCTGAATGGTGAGTTAGAAGAAGAGGTTTACATGAGTCCTCCTCTGGATTTCGCGAAGCAAAATTTGGGAATCATGTTTGCAAACTCAGAAAGTCCTTATATGGGCTAAAACAATCTTCGAGAGCGTGGTTTGATAGATTCACGATGTTTGTTAAGTCCCAAGGGTTTGTTCAAAGGAATTCTGATCATATCTTGTTTACCAAAAGATCACTATCAGGGAAGATTGTTGTTTTGATTGTTTACGTAGACGATATTATTTTGTCAGAGGATGATACGATAAAGATTGTTAAGCTGAAATAGAGGATGGCAAGTGAATTTGAGATTAAAGATCTTGGCAGTTTGGGATATTTTCTTGGGATGGAATTGGCAAGATCAAAAGCTGGAATATCCATGTCTCAACGGATATATACACTAAACTTGTTAAATGAAACAGGAATGACTGGATATAAACCCATTGACATTCCTATTGAAGTTAGTGGCAAACTGAAAAATACTACGAAAGGAGTTCATATAAATAAAGAGAGGTATCAACGTCTTGTGGGAAAATTGATTTACCTATCTCACACCAGACCTGATATATCATATGCTGTGAATGTGGTAGGTCAGTTCATGCAGAGTCCGTATGAGGCACACATGGAAGCAGTTACTTCAATTCTGAGATACTTAAAATACACCCCAGGAAAGGGCTTAGTTTTCAGAAAACATGACAAACGGAGCATCGAAGCATATACTGACTCATATTAGGCAGGATCAGTAACCGATAGAAAGTCCATCTTGGGATATTGTACCTTTGTATGGGAAAATTTGGTTACCTGGCAAAGTAAGAAACAGGGTGTAGTTGCTAGGAGTAGTGCTGAGGC
The DNA here is from genome assembly GCF_027475165.1 of Benincasa hispida. Lineage (NCBI taxonomy): Eukaryota > Viridiplantae > Streptophyta > Magnoliopsida > Cucurbitales > Cucurbitaceae > Benincasa > Benincasa hispida. The sequence continues at coordinate 17,703,980 of NC_143488.1, forward strand.
AGAGTATCCTATGAGTCTGGGAGTGTGTGAAGAAATATGGTTATAGAAAGTTTTGTCTGATTTTCACCAAGACAGTCCTGGTCCCATGAAACTGTATTGTGATAATAAGGTTGCCATCAGTATTGTCAACAATTCTGTGCAATATGATAGAACCAAACATGTTGAGATTGACAAACATTTTATTAAAGAGAAGTTAGACCACAACATTCTTTGTATTCCCTATGTTCCTTCAGGCCAACAGGTCGTAGATGTTCTTACCGAAGGGTTATCGAGACAAAATTTTGAAGTTTGTGTTAGCAAGTTGGGTCTCACTGATATCTACACTCTAACTTGATGGGGAGTGTTGAAATATGGTGCTTTAGACCTAAGGGTGTTTTTGTCTTTTTACTTTATGCCTACTAAATTAAGGGTTTCCCCTCACTCTATTTATATCGTGGTTTTTTCTCCCAATGTTAAGGTTTTCCATGTAAACCTTGTTTTTCTCTTCTCCTTCTCTCTTTACTTTTCAATAAAGCCAAATATAAATATAATGTATCTTTAAGGTTTGATAAGGATATTTTTGGATTAATTAAATTCCGGATCATGAGGGAGAGATTATATATTGCTATTTTTCTAATGAAACTAAACTTCGTTTTTGTTATTCTCTCATAAATGAAACCTCAAAATTTGTTACTAACTGCAATTTTTTAAAACGTAAATGAGATTTTATATTAAAATTAAACTAATTGTCAATTGGAAGAATAATTCATTTTTTTTTTACAGTATATAACTAGAAAATCAAACTTTTAATTTTGTGGTCGATAGATAAACGTACTGTGCCAGATGTGTCATTCATGTATTCTAAAAGAACTCAAAACAAAAATTAATTCATGTATTTTTTTTAAAAAGATTTGTGACGTCTTCCTAATGCGACCTCAATGGTATTCAAATGCATGCATTTGTGACATAAACTTTTAATAATAAATATGTTTTTGCCACATCTACAACTTAAACTAGAATAATAATAATATATTATGTCATATTACTTTGAAAATAATTCGAAAAAGAAAATCTCCAGTCAGACCTACCTAACATAAAATTAATAGAAAGATCAAAAGTGTTACGATATAAATTTTGCCTAATAAGTTTTTAAGCTTTGAATTAACATCTAATTGGCTCATGAATTTTAAATGTTATATCTATTTGACAAACCTATAAAATAAAAAATTCAAAGTTTAGTGTCCTATTACATATGCAATCAACCAATCAATTTTAAAATTTTTGAATATTACGAACATAAAATTGAAAGTACGATAGACATTTTAAAATTCAAAATTAATTTATTAGATAAAAATTTAAGAGTGCATTTAGAATGCATTTTTAAGTATTTAATTTAAAAAAAATATATTTTGAAAAAAATTGGAGTGTTTGACAGCCACTCAAAATAGTTTTTGAAAGGTATTTTTAACAATTTTTATCAAAAATATTTAAATAGAAATGGGTTTTTTTGAAAAATACTCTTTTCACCCTAAAACTTGTAATTTAGTTAATCACTTGTTATAATTATAAAATCTTTATGAATTCGGATAATTTCTCTACAATAAACCATAGGTCAAATTCAATTCAATACGTAGAGATTCCAGGAAACTGGTTTTCATTTTTGACTAATAATATATCATACATTTCTACACATTAGAAAGTAAAATATCCAACTTTGTACATAATTTTGTAATAAATACATGTGGTCAAATGGTTTGTCTTCTTCCGAATACTATTTTGTCTGTTATAAAAAAAGGTTTGGTTGGGATCTTTAAGCTTTCATACGTAAACTAAAATTCATGTTAATTTTTTGTAACTATTTAAAATTCCGAGTTCAAAGGTTTGTTGATTCAATTCGTGATTAGCATTGATACGAAAAGTCTAAGAACTTTTCTTTGTCAATAAAAAAAAATGCAACTTTGGATTGAAGACCATCTTCTATGGGTTCATAAATTTGCCTACCAAGCTTAAAGACGACACATACCGCTAGGGGTGTTCAAAAAACCCGATGATCAGAAAAAATCGATCAACCCAACCCAACCCAACCCGTACGGTTTGGGTTGGTTATCAACTCATTTGGGTTGGGTTGGATTCAAATAAATTAAAATTTTATGGATTGAGTTGGTTCATGGGTTCACCTAATATAACCTAAACCAACCCGAACCAACCTGAATTTATTATTAACTTTAAAATATATTTTTTTATTACTCATAACACAATTATTTATACATATATTGATTTTAATTTAATTTAATTCCAATATTTTTTGAATAATTTATTCTTCAACAACTCTCAAAATTAGTTTCTTTGCACTTTAGAAAGAAAATTTTCACTATATAAATTGAAATTGAGTTGTTAATCTTAATCAATATATGAAAATAATTAAATTAGATTTTTACATATTTACGTTTTGCTTTTTAAGAACAAAATTTTAAATGAATGACCCGATTAACCCGAACCAACCCAACCCAAATATTTTATGGTTGGGTTGGGTTGGGTTTATTTTTTAATAAGGGTTATTTGGATTGAAAAAATTTACAACCCGAACAATTTGGTTGGATCTAAAAAGTCTTTCAACCTAACCCAACTCAACCCATGAACACCCCTAAAGATCACTATCAATTTGGATTGAGGACCTTCCTCTATGGGTGAACTCTCTTAAGAGTGTGTTTGGTGTCCATAATTGAGTTGAGTTGAGTTGGTAAGAGTTGTCTATGTTGATAATAATTGTCTGTGTTTGAAGTGTAGAGTAGCTGACCTAGTAATAATTGTCTGTGTTTAAAGTGTACAGTAGCTGAATTAGTAATAATTGTCTGTGTTTAGGGTATAGAATTGTGCTAGTTTAAAAAGTCTATGTTTGGGGTGAATATCTGCTGCAAGTTTTTTGTAACATAAAAAAAAAATGCATTTTAAGGGGTTATTTTTGTTTTTTTTTTTTCTCACTGAACTTTTTGTTCCAACATTCAATTACATATATTTTCTCAAATTTTTAACACTCTGAACTCATTATAATATATTTTATAATTTTCTACATGTAACTGTTGCATTTATTGTAGACAAAATAATATCATTTATATTATCAACAATCCTATACAACATACTTTAACAGTTGTGAAATATATGAATTGAACATGTGCAAAAAAAAAAAAACAATGTTCCATCAAGGATCTATTTACATGTTCACACAAAAAATTATATAAACATAGCCAATAATAAGCCAATATCATGTATACAAAAAAAAAATAGTGTTCATTAAGACAGCCAAGCTAGTTAGTCCTACTAAGTAGATGCAAAAAATACCTCTTCCTAGACTGCACTGATGGGTACTAATTGGACTATTAAAAAGTAGTTGATCTTTTAGATGTTTGTGAAAAGTAGGTTTATAAGGATGCTCCAATCATCCTCAGACAATCCTTCAATATCAAATTATTACAAAAGACGACTATTAAACACTATAAACTAATCATTTCAAATTTGTATTTAAAAACATTGTCACCCAACCGAGTTTC
>NC_143488.1:17708006-17804006 GCF_027475165.1 Benincasa hispida
TAATGACTCGAACAAATTTACAGACCCTTTTTCACACATTAATACTCATAAACATGTGAGCAATTGCAAATTTTCACAAGAAATCTAAAGAAAAACAATGCCAAAATCATAATAAATCCATTTTAGTGCACATTTCATTCAACATTTGAATAGAAAAGAAAAAAAACACCCATCAAAAGCAATTGAGCATAATTAAAGCATACTCTGATACCATATGATGGAACACGAGACATACGCAGCAGAATAAGGAACTAATTTCACTTTAATTAATTGAATCAATTTAATTATGCCATACATAATTAAATTTCCTCTTGTTAATTTGAACACTTCAAACTAACCCAAAATCTAATTCTCAACTTGAACCTATTGAGCTACCAAGGGGACCTTATGGATCTATAGTTTGAAGCTCCAATGGTACGTGAATATATGACTAAACTCTTTAATCACAAGATCCACCATCTATTAACTGTTGGTCACTCCACTAAAAACCGATAGTTGCACTCTTCGCACTACATATATATTTCTGTGTCCATTGGATATAACCAATCAATAGTGTGATGACTCTTCATAATTCGCTCGTAAGTATAGATGAGCCAATTTACCATTTTGCCCCTATAGTTACATCTAACTCCTTAAGTACCACTGATTCTTCTAATGAACAATAAGTTATAGTCCAACTATAATCGAACCAATCTTGGGCTAGGAGAAGGTGTGGCGTTACATTGTTCAAGCCTTAAAATCAGCTTTTAAGGGAACAATTTATCTACTTAACCCTACTTCGAGGAAGAAGTGAATTCCATCTTGTGTAGCTGAGTTCCCAACTCTCTAATCAGACGAATCCCAGAAATGGTAGGCTTGTTGAGTTGGCAATCTGGGCACTCTCATCCATACAAATCAAAGGACCGCCCTCATGAGCAAGAGTTCCCAACTCACTAAGGATTAAGGTCATGTCACCTATGGTAATTCTAGTGAAATGCAAGTCTCAATTATCAATGGCGTTATATAAGGAGACTAATCATCTCGTGGTCCGGTCTTATACAAACTCTTTGTATAGGATAGCCCCGCTCATATGCATCCACATGAATGGTCAGGATTAGACCAGTTGTAGCACTTTACAACACTTGTAACATCTATAAAGAGGGTCGTATTCGTCATGTCACCAGGATAAGGTATCCCTCCTTTATCCTTATACTACAGACCATTTACGTTATTACTTAAGGCATGATCCACTTGTATGTCTCCACATACATGTTTAAGTTTACATAAAATAACCATGGATTTTAGTTTATTGGATCGAGTAAATGCTTATAAAATAACACTTATTTATTAATAACAATATGTTCACAAAGTGTTTACAAACTACGAGACTACTAGGAAAATTAGGACAACAATCCCAACAATTGAGTCAACAAAACTGGCCACTTTCACCCATGCAGATTAAAGGACTGACTTCATAGGCAGGAGTTCACAACTCACTCAAGATTCAGGTCAAGTCAGCTATGGTCATCCTAGTGAAATGCAAGTCTCTTCTAGCAATGGTATTATATAGAGAGACCATTCATTTCATGGTCCAGTCTTCTACAAACTTTGTATAGAATACCCCCCCCCCCCTCCTCCCCCAACATGTTTCACATGAATGATCAGGATCAGATCATTTTTGTAACAACTACAACGTGGCCGTATTCGTGGTGTCACTAGGATAAGATACCCAACCTTATCCATCTACTATAGACCGTTTAGGCTATCACTTAAACACGATCCACTTGTATGTCTCTACATACATATTTAAATTATAGAAGATAACCTTGGATCTTAGTTTATCGATTCTTGTGGGTTAATACAACTAAATATCGAATGAAATACTCTTATTTTATTAGAAAAATAAAATGTTTGTATAATACAATTACGAACTATAAGACCACGAGAGTTAGGGAATCAACCCCAACAAATCTAATATGAAATGCTAAAATTTTCTAGTGTCTAAAAGGGAATATAAAACATATCTGGGTTCTCTTACTTAATAGGTAGATTACCTTAAAAGACTACCTTCTATCTGACTTTTTCCTTTTCTTCCTTTGGAGCAACTTCAACCAAAACTTTCTTGCACTTTGCAATGAGCTCTTGTCTCCAGAAGATTGGATAGATTTCACCTTCTCCTTGAGTGATCCTCCTTGAGAAACAGCCAACCTACTGAGGAAAAGAGCATGGGGGATATTAGCTTTTAAATTTAAAAGGTGGATCAAATCTTACCCACGTCTTCTGGGTAGGTGATAACACCGAAAATCTGCTATCTTTCTCTACTTAGTTTGAGATTGTTAAACTACTTAATACCTTTAAATCAATTGTTTTTTAGGACTCGAGTGTACAAGCGGTCGAATGAAGCCCTCGGGAAAAGAAGGAATTAAGTTGGCCAAGATAGAAGCCAAATTGAACAAATGAAGAAAGAAGGCCAAGAAATTGAAGTTTTCTGCCTAGTCGAAGCATCGCAACGCTCGATTTGAGCATTGCACAACGTTATAAGCCAGTAGCTACCCATTCCATGAAAGAACAGGGCAGCACTGCGACACTACATGTAGCGTTGCAATGCTATGACTTTAAGCGGATGATTAAAGAACAGTGTAGCGTTGCAACGCTATGACTTAAAGAAATGCGTGGAAGCATGACAACATTGCAATGTTGTCTCTAGCATTGCGATGCTGTGAAAAATTCTATAAATAACCCATCAGTCCACGCCTAGGTTAGACACACTCCAATACACCGCTACCACTTTGTTTCTACTCGGTTTCTGCATCTCTTTTTACCAGAATTCTGAATCTTCTTCCCCTTTGAGCATTGTATTGAATTAGAAGATGATTTGTGACTAGGATAAGAAATTAGCTTGGGTTTCATAGTTTACTTTCATTCCAATTCATTCTTGAGACTATGTTATGTAGTTCTATGAGACTGTTTTGAATTTATCTTGTGTTTATTATTCAATTATCTTGTATGGGATAATCTGACAAATTAGCTATGCATATATAATTGAATGCTTTGATTGAACCTAATTTGTAATTATTAGGTAGTCATCACCTAGAAGCAAGAGTTAAGTAAGTTTGTGAAGTTAAATTGGGATTCCTTTTAATAAGCATTACATTCTAACTTCGATAATTCTTGCCTAAATAATTGGTTAGACGATGGAAATCAATTGTTTGGCTTAGCTTTGCCTTAGATCTTAAAGTCTGTTGATTGATTGATTAGTTGAGGATTCTCGCTTTTTCTTTAATTAACTTGATTTTATGGACTTTCGGTTAGGATTCTAAATAAGTAGACTAAGTTGTAATTTAAATTTCTCACATATCTTTTGAATAGCCTATGATAGAATTGAAAAGGAATGAAATTAACTAGAACTAACCAAGCCAAGTATTTTGTTCAATTAATATTTTTCACATTCTTTCACACTGTGCAATTTTAATTTGCAATTTTCATAAAACCACCTCGGTTACTTCCTACCAGTTTCAATTTTTTTTGAGGAATCCAATTCTACTCTCTGTAGTTTGTCCCCGAACTTGCCGCTTGTAGTACTAGTTAGTACAATTAGTTTTTTTCAGTGCATATAAATATCATTTGTGTAGCACGGGTTTACGGGCGATGGTGAATCAGGCAGCCTACCAGCTGGCTGACAATATTCTTTAGCATTCTCTTCACTTACCACCTCAGCTAGCTCAACAATATGCATCTGGGAGTTCTCAATGTAGCGACACTATCTGGGAACAGAGTTTTCCATACTGAGTGTCTAGCCTACTGACAACGTTGATCAGTTAGAAAAGCTTATTGGCCAAACTCTCCATGGAGAGAGGATTGTCACTTGGTTCGGCATAGGTTGTGAAGTGGTATTTGCTAAGTTGTTGACCACATCCTTAAGAGACTGCCTGAGCTGCTTGAACCTTGGTTTCATTGATTGCCTCAACAGTTGTAATTGACTATCTGTCCACCTTGCTGATTTCTAGCATAGCTCACTTCAGTTGTAGGCTCTTAGCGTTGTGCTTTAGTAGAAAAAACTTGATATGTCTTGAAAAGAGTTATGTTTATATATATATATATATTAAATCCCTTGATTTACTCTAATCATTTGCTTTAATATGTCAATTTTATAGTAAAATAGTCCCGTGAGCACTTTGGAGTCATTACAAGAAATTTGGATTAAAAAGGACTAAGAAATCAACATAATTTAAGAAAGTCAAAATATTTAACAAAATGCCACTGGAAGCAGTGTCACGACCCTCCAACCAGCGTTAAACAACACTGAAAGACAGAAGCATGCATAATTCAACCAAATAAAGCAGCGTCGTAATGCTACCAAGGAGCGTCACAATGTAACAGACTTCGACAGAAATATCTACATGTGCGCGCCCTTTTGCACAACCAAGCGTCACGCCAACGTTGCACCGTTCACCCAATGCTTCTTGGCTTTTCTGCGTAATAGCATCACAACACTATTCTCAATGTCGCAATACTACCCCTGCGAGTCTAAAATGATTTCTTTCATTTTTTAGAAAATGGAGGCAGAATTTCATATGGAGTCCGAAGTTTCTCTTAAAATTTTTTTATCTACTTTGCTATTCTATGTCAATTAGGCCAGATTTTTCATTTTATTTTTGGATTGTAAAAAAATGATTGGATCTTCTTCATGGATTTGTCTATGGATTTATAAGGTAAACCTTCAATCTTGTTTCTAGTTCAAGAATTATTTGCATATTTCATGTGATTTTTGCTTTTCTTTGACTAATTGCAATCTGAATTTATGCTTCTTTGAATTGATTTGAACTTCTAAAAGCATGTTTATGGATCTTTATCTCATGAGCATGTAATTCTAAGACTCTTAGTTTTGTTACAATCTTGCATGAATATGTTGATTTAAATGTATTCTTGCATAAGAATGTCCAGCTAAGATCTACTAAATGGAAATAGTTAATTGTGTATTTGATGGTGATTTCTATAATACATTAATTGTTGGATTCAAAGATAATTTCAATTAATTGAATATGGCTTTCTTGACAATTAATCGTCACAATTAAATCCTTAAACATAATTCATGTGTTTTTAATTCTATATGGATGCAATTGAACCCAATAGGATTAAAAGCATATACGTTGATCAGGGTGAGGTATTTCTGTCTTTAATCAATGCTTAGGACACTTTTTTTTATTAGAATTTTGTTAGTTGTCCGCCATTGTAGAGGCTCGCTTAGTCAAGTCAAGTGCATAGTTGTGTGCATAATTCAATTGCATAATTTATTTGTGGAAATCAATGATAGAAATTGAATTGAATGTCTAACTTGTTATAGAAATTAGATTATTGCTTTTATAATCGAATTTAGCTTAAGAAAAGACTATACATTAGACTCCTTGTGGATCGACCCCGTACTTGCCGCTTATGCTACTTGTTAGTATAATATGTAGGTTTTGGTGATTTATAAATTTTTTTGTTTTGGTTTGGAGTCGAATTAACGACATCGATTCGTCGGGGAGAGCTAAGCCATTTAATCTCTTTCTTTGTTAAATTTAACTTGTAAACTTAAAAAACACCAAAAAGATATTTCTTTCTTTGAGCCACTTTTTTTAATATGGCATATATGAATTTCTTTAATGTATTTCTTTCTAGACAAGTAGCTCAACGTAAGGAAGAACAAGAAGTAAGATAAATAAATGAACTTAAAAGTCAAGTTTCACAACTAACCTCTCTTGTTCAAGATTTGGCTATTAGGCAATCACAGGTTTCACGTGGTCCTGTACAAGAACATTACCCTCCTTGGGAGATACCTAGCCAAACATTGCTGTCAATACATTCCTCTTCCTCCAATGCGGGTATTTCTTTAGAAGAATTAGTCAAGGAGCTTTCTAACAATTCTTGTGAGATTGTGTAGGAATCCTCTTTTAGTCAACAAGAATCCTCTAGTTTTCAACAAGATAGCTTCAGTTTTGTATCTGAAGTTAAAACTGAATTTAGTAATTTGAGAAACCTCATTTCTCAGATTATTGAATTAGTTGGGAGACTAGAAAAGTCTTTGGGGCCAACAATCTTCTAGTCATTCTGAGCGGTGCTGTGAATTGACTTGTATCGATCATTATGCTGAGCAGCTTGTTCCTCATAGTACAGGTCAAGGCAAGACTCTGGATTCTATCATGTGTGAACTTACTAATGCTTCTTTACAGTATGTGCAAGAATCTATTGAGTCTCACTTGGAGACTCAAGCCTCTATGCTCATTGAGGTAGAGCTTGTTCCTCGACTTGCCATCCCATGCTTACAGTAGAAATTTGTTCAGAGCATTCCATCATCCGTGATATCGAGATCAAGGTATCTAAGGAACTTTGGACTAACGAAGAAAATGTTTATTTCCCGCCTTACCAAAAACAAGTCAGTAAGGTTAAGTATGAGTCTGAGCTTCATCTCAAGAAGTCTTAGGTAATAGAATTTGAGGTTACCAAACCTCGCTCTCTTCTTCTCTCTGGTATATCTTACATTTTTTACTATTGCTCATATTTTCCTTACGAGTCAGAGTCAGTTGTTGAGTCTTTTCTTTGTTTCGACTCATTTGGGACACTTGAGTCTTTTGATTCTTTCTTTTTTATTTTTTTGTCAAAAATTAGAAAAACCAAATTTGACCTGTCTGGTTCTCATCAAAAGATGAGTACCCTTATAGCCTTATCAGGCTATATAGATTCATCTTAGAGAGGACCGGAGAAGCATGATAATTTCTACATACCTTGAAAATGAAAAAAAAAAAAAAAGATAGGTCACGTCGGGCAATCAACGTTAAAAATTTGCCCTTCTTGAAGGTAGCCAGGCGTAAAATATATATATATATATATATATATATATATATATATTTAATTGTCTTCCTATATTTTCTTTCTTGGAGTAGATTTTTTAGACTAACTTCTTCGTGTATAGCTTTTCTTTTCTTTTCTTTTTTTAGGAATACCCTAAATGGAAGAAAAACATCATTTTGAAGCAGGGAGATGATTCTACCACTGCCCAATACGTAGAAACCATGGGAATTTTCTGTTCCCCTTTAGTTTCTGTCTTCGAATCTATATCCACATTTTAAACATTGAGGACAATGTTCAATATTTAAGTTGGGGGTGGGAAAACATTACATGTTTTGCATGTTTCTTTCACTTTTAAGTTGAAGGTTGTAAAATGAGCTATTTTAATTTTTTGCTCTATGATGATATCTATGCATGTCTAGAACTCTTGAGCATCTAAGCTCAAGTTATTTAGATTATGTGATTTTGATTTGATATATCTTGATATCTTAATGGTTCTGATACATTTTGATGTCATTGACTATGATTATTTGAGATTATAAATCTTTGACTTCTTCATAACTTTGATTTCTTATTATTCAATGATTTTTTTTTAAATGACTCTTTAATCATTTTGCTTTATATTCATGAATATATGAAGTTACATAAAAGAATCACCATACATTTGGTTTTATATTCTCAATAGATTTTCACACGATCACTTGATTCTTATCGATGAAATTTTGATGACACACTCTTTTTAGTAACGAAACAAGCAAAATTTTAGGCATTTTAAAATTTTCAAACAAAATTTTGAAACCATTTTTCAAAAGAAAATTACTTTCCCTTTTATTTTCATAAAAAAATCGAATGCTTTGTTGTTATGTTTATTTAGATTCTTAAACTTTGTCACCCCGATAGGACAACTTTTGGTCTTGAGAACAACCAACTTGTTTTAGAAGCAGGTCTAGACAAAGAGGATAAAATAAGGCCTACTAAAAAAAAAAAAAGCAAGCTTGCAAAATAACATAACAAGATAACATGACTTCTTAACGTAATTTTCACTAATGTGTGTATGTATGGATAGAGGTGAAAAGAGCTACCTCCATCATGTCTAGTTAGGGCCCATGAGAAAAGAGTGATAGGTTCCCGATGGTCGGAATGTGAATGTTATCCCTCTAGGCAAAAGAAATGTCAATTAAGATTTGTGTGTGTGAGTTTATAAAGGCACTTTTATCTTAGAATTGCCTCTTTCCAATGCAAGTTAGGTATATCTTAAACCCATAACTGGGCTAGTGTAGGGTAAAGAGGAATTGAGAGTTCGATATCACATTTTCATGGGTTTTTTGCTCTTAAATAAACTAAAGCTTTGCAATAATTTCTTTTATGATTTTTCTTGCAATAACTAAGTGTCATGCCAGCGTCACACCGTTGACCCAACATTTCTTGACTTTTCTGCATAATAGCATCCAAACACTGTTCTCAGTGTCGCAATGCTACCCTTGTGAGTGTAAAAGGATTTCTTTCATTTTTTAGCAAAGAGAGGTAGAATTTTATATGGAGTTTGGAGTTTCTCTCAAGATTTTTTTTTATCTACTTTGCAATTCTGTGTCAATTAAGTTAAATTTTTCATTTTATTTTTGGATTGTAAGCAAATGATTGGATCTTCTTCATGGATTTGTCTATGGATTTATGAGGTAAGCCTTCAATCTTGTTTCTAGTTCAAAAATTCTTTGCACATTTCTTCAGATTTATGCTCTTCTTTGACTAACTGCAATATGAATCTATGCTTCTTTGAATCAATTTGAACTTTTAAAAGCATGTTTATGGATCTTTATCTCATGAACATGTAATGCTAAGACTCTTAGTTTTGTTACAATCTTGCACGAATATGTTAATTTAAATGTATTCTTGCATAAGAATGTCTAGCTATGATCTGCTAGATGGCAATAGTTAATTGTGTATTTGATGGCGATTCCTAGAATACATTAATTGCTAGATTCAAAGATAATTTCGATTAATTGAATATGGCTTTCTTGATAATTAATTGAAACAATTGAATCCTTAAACATAATGAAGATGTTTTTAATTCTATATGGACGCAATCGAACCCAATAGGATTAGAAGCACATAGGTTGATTAGGGTTAGGTCTTTCCAACTTTAATCAATGCTTAGGATACTTTTTTTATTAGATTTTTGCTAGTTGTTCGCCATTGTAGAGGCTAGCTTAGTCTAGTCAAGTGAGTAGTTGTGTGCATAATTCGATTGCATAATTAATTTGCTGGAATCAATGATAGTTGAATTTTTGTTTGGCCAATTTTTGTTTACATTTTATCCTCTATCTTTCAATTTCAAGCATGTTTCTCGTTTTATCAAAACCCAACCCCCCTGCCCCAATTTTTATCAATTTTATAGTTGAATTTAGCTTAAGACAAGATTAGACATTAGACTCCCTGTGGATCGACCCCATACTTGATGCTTATGCTACTTGTTAGTATAATATATAGGTGTCAATGATTTATAAATATTTTTGTTTTGATTTAGAGTCGAATTAACGACATCGATTCGGAGTCGAACAAAGCCTGCTTCACAAGAGTAGATAATTTAGAAAGTTCAGCTCTATGCTCGCATACCTCCTGTGAAGGTTCTGGAGGTAGGAGGCTCTTGTTCCAAACCGTTGGGCTTTTGCTGCCATGGTGGAGATGAGTGATTTTTCCTTAAAAGGAGTCGTATTAACCAGTGCTTCTCATGCAACTTCATCAATACTGGATGAGCCATTCATATAAGTACTGTATTAGGAGCGCATAAGAGATTTGATGATGTGAAAAACCACTGCAAAGGAGTTTGAAGCACTCCCGTACTCGTGCAGGGACTCCCCCCTATTGTAGGCGATGCCATATATCTCTTTCCTTAACCTTGCAGCTTTAGAGGTGGGAAAGAATTTTTTTAGGAACTACTTCTTCATTTGAATTTTTTTAGGAAATACTTCTTTATTTCAGCCCATATGGTCACGATCCAGTTGGAAGGTAGTAAAGCCAATACTTGGCATTGTCCTTAAGGGAGAACAGAAAGGCACTCAGATTCATCTGCTCCTCCGCACACGATGTGATCTCATGCCATCGCACATGATATGAAACTCCTTTAAATACTTGTATAAGTCCTCTTCTGCCAAGCCATAGAAAATAGGTAGTAAGTGAATCAATCCACGCTTAAGCTCAAAGTTACTATAGTCTCAAGATATGTGATTCAAAGGGGGTGTTGGTCAACATTAGGGGCAATAAGGTCCCTTAATGTGTTAGGGTTGATGCCTTAAATCTCGTAGGGTCCTGTAGTTTATAAACACATGTATGAACAAACATTTGTGATGCAATAATATGAGATATTTTCTTCACTATTGTCTATGAAATATGAGATATTTTAGTTGCATTAACCACAAGCCAATAAACTAAGATCCCTGGTTATCGTTGTAACTTAAGCATGTATGTAGAAACATACAAGTGGATCATGCCTTAAGTGATAACCTAAATAGTCTGTAGTATATGGATAAAGGAGGGAAGCCTTATCCTGGTGACACTACGGATACGACCCGCTTTGTAGATATTACAAGTATTGTAAAGTGCAACAGATGGTCTGATCTTGATCATTAATGTGGAGACATGCGAGCGGGGGTATCCTATACAAAGGAGTTTGTATAAGACCGGACCACGAAATATTTAGTCTCGTTATATAACGCCATTCATGACAGAGACTTTCATTTCGGCAGGATGACCATAGGTAACATGATCTTAATCCTGAGTGAGTTGGGAACTCTTGCCTATGAGGGTGGTCCTTTGATTTGCATAGGTGCGAGTGGCCAGATCGTCGACTCAAACCTACCACTTTAGGGATTTGTCTGATTGGGGAGCTGGGAACTCAGCTACACAAGACGAAATTCACTCATTCCCGAAGCAGGGGAAGTAAATAGATTGCTCCCTTAAGGGCTGATTCTGAGGCTTGAACAATGTGGCGTCACACCTTCTCATAGCCCGAGAAGTGTTCACTCATAGTAGAATTATGATGTATTGTTCATTAGAGGATTCACTAGTACTTAAGGAGTTAGATGTAACTACAGGGGAAAAACGTAAATTGGCCCCACTGTACTTATGAGTGATTTGTGAAGGATCATCGTACTGTTGATTGGTTATATCCAATGGACATAGAAATATATATTTGTAGTGCAAAAAATGCAGTTGTCGGTCTTTAGTGGAATGCTCGGCAGTTAACGGATGGTGGATATCGTGATTAAAGAGTTTAGTCAGTTATTCACATACCGTTGGAGCTTCAAGCTACAGGTCCATAAGGTCCCCTTGGTAACTCAATGGATTCAAGTTGAGAATCAGTTTTTGGGTTGGTTTGAAGTGTTCAAATTAACAAGAGGGAATTTGATTATATATGATATAATTAAATTGATTCAATTATATGTGATATAATTGATTTGATGTCTTAGATACATTAATTAGAGGAATTAATATAAATATGATTTATATTAAATAAAGGAGAATAGAACTATGGTTTAAATATTACATATGATGTGATTTTAAAAGTATAGGTTATAAATATAATATGATAACTTATAGTTTATAAATATAATATGATCACTTAGTTATTATATTTATTTATAATAAAACAATTATATAATAATTGCAGTGGTCATTCTTTTCTCCATTAATTGATTGCAAGTGGGAAGTTTCTTGAGTTTTAATAACTGAAGAATAAAAGTGAAAAGTGTTTTCATTTTTTGATAATTCGAAGCGCATCACATTCGATCGATGAAAGAAAAGCTATATGATAGCCTATTGCGAGAGTAAACGACCAGGCTTCTCATTACTAGACGATTGCTCCTCGTTTGCTAGACGATCGAGTATCCAACTCTATATGATAGAGTTTT
The DNA here is from genome assembly GCF_027475165.1 of Benincasa hispida. Lineage (NCBI taxonomy): Eukaryota > Viridiplantae > Streptophyta > Magnoliopsida > Cucurbitales > Cucurbitaceae > Benincasa > Benincasa hispida. Next base: position 17,719,721 of record NC_143488.1, read on the forward strand.
CTTATTCTCCCACTTACTCAATTTTTTAACTAGATCGTATACTTCCTCCTTCCCTCTACCAAATCCACACAGAGCCTACACCTCCTGGATTCTCACACCGAGAATACCAAGGAAACCGAGTGGTAGTGTCGAGTGTTTCTGTTCGAGGGTCGAGGATTGAGTCTTACTCGATTGGGTTCGAGGATTTGACAGTTCGTGAAATTGCACTGGTTGTTCGTTGCGTTCGTGCTCATGATCATGTTTGCTGAGATGCCTGACTAGTTAGATCAGGGGATTACTTGAAAAAGAGTTCTTCAAAGGTATGTCACTCGATTCCCTTTGTTTTTAATTGAATAGCATGCTGTAATTTACTCGATGATGCATAACTGTTCTTGTATGTTTGTAAATGTTTTATTCTTTCATAATGGGTTTGGAACGATCTTTCTTCAGCTCAATAGTTCTCTTATTTAAGAGTTCCTTCATAATGTGCCCTCTTTCTCGATTCCCTTTGTTTTTAATTGAACGATCTTTCTTCCGCTCTATGATTATAAAGCTTATCTTGGACCGGATTTAAGGCTAAGGTAAGTATGCTAGCTTAGGGCTACACGAAACGTGTTGTTTGATTTTGAGGTTTAATGCTAAATTTCAAATTTCTCATAGAATTTTTGTGGTTTTTAGACTTGTTTTTGTTGGGATTGATGTCCTAAATCTCGTAGGGTCCTATAGTTTGTAAACATTATTGAACAAACTCATTATTATGTACTTAATAAAATATATTATATTTTATTCATTGTCTATAAAATATATGATATTTTAGTTGCATTAACCACAAACCAATAAACTAACATCCAAGGTTATCTTTGTAACTTAAACATGTATGTAGAGATATACGGGTGGATCATGTTTAAGTGATAACCTAAATGGTCTGTAGTAGATGGATAAAGTTGGGTACTTTATCCTGATGACACTATGAGTATGCCCACTTTGTAGATGTTACAATTGTTGTAAAGTGCTACAAGTGATCTGATCATGATCATTCATGTATAGACATGTGAGCGGGGATATTCTATATAAAGAAGTTTGTATAAGACCAGACCATGAAATGTTTAGTCTCATTATATAACACCGTTCATATTAGGGACTTACATTTTACTAGGATGACTATAGGTAACATGACCTGAATTCTTAGTGAGTTGTGAACTTCTGTTTATGAGGGCGGTCCTTTGATTTATATGGGTGAGAGTGGCTAGATCGCCGACTCAACAAGCCTACCATTTTGGGGATTAGTTTAATCGAAGAGCTGGGAACACAACTGCACAAGATGAAATTCACTCCTTCCCCGAGACAAGGATAAGTAGATAAATTGCTCTCTTAAGGGCTGATTTTGGGTCTTGAACAATGTGGCACTACACCATCTCCTGACCTGAGAGAGGTTTAGTCATAGTTGGACTATGATCTATTGTTCATTTGAGAGATTCGTGGTACTTAAGGAGTTAGATGTAACTACTAGGAAAAAATGGTAATTTGGCCTAGTTGTACTTACGAGCAATTTGTGTAGGGTCATCGTACTGTTTATTGATCATATCCAATAGACATAAAAATATATCTATATTGCGAAGAGTGCAGCTGTCGGTCTTTAGTAGAGTGCCCGACAGTTAACGAATGGTGAATAATTAATTAAACTCTGTTTAATTAAATTATTCATGTACCGTTGGAGCTTCAAGCTACAGTTTCATGAGGTCTCCTTTGTAGCTAAATAGGATTAGTTGAGAATCAGTTTTTGGATTAATTTGAATTGTTCAAATTAATAAAGCACTACAAGAAAAACCACATTTTTTGACGTTGAAGTTTTTATGAAAAAAAATGTCAAAAAATAAGTGATTTTAAAGAAAAAGCGTCAAGAATTTTTTTAAAAAGCGGAGGTTGTTGCATTTTTTTCAAAAAATACAATACTTGACGTTTTAAAAATGTCAAGTTCAATTAATGATTTCTTGACGTTTTAAAAACGTAAAAAATACTATAATATATAGGCCAATATTGTAATGCTGAAAAGTAGCGTTGCAATGCTATAGATTTTGACGGAAAAATAAAAACGTGTGCGCTTCACGTAAACAACGTCACAACGCTCTTAATGACATTGCAACGCTCTCAAAAGCATCTATCTTCATCTTCCTCTTCTTTTGCCCGAACTCTCATTCCTCCAAACTCACTTTCTCAATCACACTTCCAAAATCCCTCACCGGAACACTAGAGGAATTCAACCTATCTAAGAAGATCTGAGTTTCGTCCCAGTTCCATCCGACACCGTTGAGGTTCGTTTTAGATCCACGAGCTTCGAGCTTTGTTTAATTTCATGTTCATCTAAGTAGATATGAGTTGCTACAGATCGAGCTTCGATCCATGAGGTTCGTTTCAGATCCACGAGGTTGTGCTTCGATCCATCAATTTTTTTTATTGTGAAGGTTAAGTTTCTTGAATGGTATTTGGCGATGGTCAAATGTCGTCCAGTTCTTACCAAGAGTGTCACTTCTGTGCTTATTTACACAGCTGTTGATTTGTTGTCTCAGGTGAATAGTTTTGGAACTTGCATCTGCTTGTTTTCAGTTTGAAATCTTTGTTATTAGGATTTGTTGATGTTTTGTTTATATTTAGCTAGTTTAGGAAGCAAATTTTCTTGGAAAAGTCGTTCTCTTTAATTAGCTACTGTAGGAAGCAAATTTGTTGATGTTTTGTTTTTATTTATCTAGTTTAGGAAGCAAATCTTTGTTCTCTTGATGGAGATGAAACATGTGAATATGGATTAGGAAGGAAAAGGGTCCTTTATTATCTGAGATTGCGTATTGCATTTCTTCTTACCGCATAATTTTTCTTTTAAATTTGTACTTGATCACATTTTCTAGCATATCCAAACTTGATTTCTTCCGGTAGTTTTCTGCAGAATTTGATTAGTTCTATAGTTATTGTTCAATTGGGCCTTTGCAGAACAGTTTCCATCAAAAAGCTTAATTGGAATCTGATTAGGCTGTGGATTCCAGTCAACTTAATCTTTATTGGTATGCTGGTGTCTGGCATGTATAGGTGCTTTTAGTGTCTAAGATTCTAAGTAGCTCTTTTGTTTGGCTCTTTTGGGGTCCCTTGAGAGAAATTTGGGGTTCTTGGTTTCAGTTTGAAGTACATAAATATTGCAATGGTGATAATTTTGAAGAATATGACTAACATAATGACTGCAATTGAAGAAATTTATATTTTCCGGAAACAGTAGAATAAAAAAGTCTGGACTGCTATGTTCTTAATGGTAAACATACTTTTACTTCTCAATTTACATGCAAAGATCATATCAAAGTTTGATCCCTTAATTATACCGTGATTATTCATTTAGAAATTCTTGAAATTTAACCAACGAGTTGGAGGAGTAGGAGTTGGGAGAGTGGAGTTCGTGGCCTCATGACTATAAAACATCAATCGTATTGTCCCAGATGACTATGATCTTCTCCTTTGCAATCACAAATTACTCAGAATTAACAATTAAGAACAATTCAAGAATCAGGGAGGCTGTATCCTTGAGGCTTGAAACTCTTCTGTCATTTACCTGATGGCAGCTCAATCGTGTAGATGAAGCTCCAAGAACTAAGCGATAGTTCAATTATGTAAGCGATAGAAAGCTTCAGATGATCATGTAGATGACAGTTGATTGGAGCTAAACGATCGTATAGATGATAGCTGAACAGCTAGACGATCGTATAGATGATTGGATGTGGAGTTAAACGATCATGTACACGATGCGATAGGAACCACACGATCGTGTAAACGATACTTAAGTAAATGCTAGACGATCATAGAGTTAGAAAGAAAAACACAAAATTTTAAGTGGTTCGGTCAAAGGCCTACGTCGATTGTGCAAATTGGGAGGGTTTCTTTTATTACTTCTTCTTCAAAGTTATTACAGAACGAATTCCTTGCTCTCTCTCGTTTTCTTACTACATTCTTCTCACATTCGATTTTCTTTATATACAAAGGCACAATGGTCAACGATGAAGCTCTGGTGGTAACAACAACATAACAAAAAGAAGTCGACAATGTTTCAACTGCTTGCAATCTTGTTTTCTTGTCTTCGGTTCTTTTTGTAACAATCTCAACCTTTGTAAGCATCCAGAGTACCTTTCCTTCTTTGTAAGCATCCAGATTATCCACGTAACTCGAACTCGAGAAGGTCCAAACATCGACCAAGCTTGCTTAATGGAACTGTTTTGGTTAGCATATCAGCTGCATTATCTGAGGTATGAATCTTCATTACCTCAACTTCCCCTTTCTCAATCTTCTATCTGATAAAATGATATTTGATGTCAATGTGCTTGGTTCTGCTGTGAAACTGTTGGTTTTTAGATAGTTAGATAGTGCTTTGGTTATCACAATATATTATGATCTTTGTCTGTGTTATGCCGAAATCGTTTAGTAAATATTTCAGCCACAAACCTTCTTTCACAGCCTCAGACAGTGCTATAAACCCAGCCTCTGTTGTGGAAAGGGCCATAACAAGCTGCAAACTAGCCTTTCAGCTTATCAAATTGTTTCCTCATAGGAAAACATAGTCTGATAAAGAGTGTCTTCTGTCTACATCCCCACATAATCTGCATCAACATAATCATACATTTCATCATTGGATGGCTCATTCTATCTATATAAGACACTTGCTTCCTTTGATGAACATAGATACCTCGGTATCCATTTGACTGCTTTCCAATGTCATTTACCAGGGTTGCCATGTACTTACTGACCATACTTGTTGCATAGGACGGATATAGTCTGGTAGAAGTCATTAGGTACATCCGAGATTCCACTACTTGGGAATTGAGAACAACATTCATATGGTTTATATGCTCTTCATCTATACTTTTTGGACTATTTGCAGCTAAAAGCTTGAAATGAGGGGCAAGAGGAATGCCAACTGGTTTACCACCCTCTATTTTGAACCTCTACAATATTTTTGCATAGTATTCAGATTGACTCACTTGCAATCTGCCCTGTTTTCTGTCTCTTTCAATCTCAATGCCTAGGATCCTTCTTGATTCCCCTAGGTCTTTCATATCAAACTCTTTCTTTAGAAGCAATTTAACTTGCCTAAACTCTTCTTTGAAACTCCTGGCAAACAACATGTCTTCTATATAAAGAAGTAGATAAATTGATTCATTGAAGCTACTAGAGTTTGTATAAACACATCAATCATATGAGCTTCTCTTGAACCCCATTTTGGAGGTCACTTCATCAAACCTCTCATACCAATACCTTGGTGACTGCTTGAGGCTATATGTAGACTTATTTAGCAGACTCACCAAGTCTTCTTCTCCCCTTTTCGTATACCCTTGAGGTTGCTTTATGTAAATAGTCTCATTCAACATTCCATGTAAAAAAAACGTTGAGACTGGTGTCCTAATTCTCCCGGAGTCTCGTTGTTTTGTAAAGATACACATTGTTTAATGAATAAAATAAGTGCTATTTAATTCTGGCATTTACTTATATCCAATAAACAAAGCTCTGTGGTTATCTTATGTGAACTTAAGCATGTATATGTGATATACAAGTGGATCATGCCTTAAGTGATAACTTAAATAGGTCTGTAGTATAAGGATTAAGGTGGGATACCTGATCCTGGTGACACTACGAATACGACCCACTTTGTAGAGGTTTGCAAGTATTGTAAACTACTATAGATGGTATATCTTGACCATTCATGTGGAAACGTATGAGCGGAGGTGTCCTATACAAAGAGTTTGCATAAGACCTGGACCATGAGATGACTAGACTCTATATATAACGTCGTTGATACTAGGACTTGCATCTCACCTAAACGACTATAGGTGACACGACCTCAATCTTGAGCGTTTTGGGAATGTCTTCCTTTGAAGGCGGTCCTTTGATTAGTATGAGTGAGAGTGGACAGATTGCCAACTCAACATGTCTACCTTTTTAGGGACTTGTTTGATATGGGAATTGGGAATTCAATCCACAAGATAGAATTCACTCCTTTCCCGAAGCAGGGACAAGTAGAAAGATTGCTCCCTTAAGGACTGATTCTAGGGCTTAAACATAGTGGCCAAATCTTCTCTTTGGACAAGAAAACTCAGTCAAAGTAGGACTATGACTGATTTTCATTAGAGGGATCAGTAGTACTTAAGGAGACATATATAACTATAGGGGCATAACGGTTATTGGCCCAGTTGTACTTACGAGCGATCTGTGAAGGGTTGTCGCACTGCTAATTGGTTAAGATGGACATATAATATATCTGTAGTAAGGAGAGTTCGACTTTCGGTCTTTAGTGGAGTGCCTAGGAATTAACGGATGGTGGATCCCGTGACTAAAGAGTTTAGTCAGTTATTCACGTACCATTGGAGCTTCGAGCTACAGATCCATAAGGTCCCCTTGGTAGCTCAATGGATTTAGTTGAGGATCAATTATTGGTGTTGATTTGAAATGTTCAAATTGACCAAAGGTATTTTGATTATATATGATATAATTGGTATAATGTATGAGATACATCTACTGGGGGATTGATGTAAATGAGATTTACATTAATAACCATGGAATAGAAAAAGAACTATGGTTTATATGTTTCATGAGATGAAATATGAAAACTATGGTTATAAATATAGTATGATAAGTTAGTTATCATTTATATTTATAATAATATTAATTATTGAATAATTAATTCTTTTTCTTTAATAACCAATTGAGTTGGTGGTTATTGTTGATTCATGGTAACCGTGAGATAAAAGAAAAATGGTTTTCCTAATTTTAGTAAGTTTTCATAAAAAGTTTTTTGAGATTTCTCTCTCGCAAAAAGGATCTCACGGAGTTGTCAAGTAAATATAGATTTACTAAACGATAACTTGGGCTAGCTAAACGATTGTACATTATTTACCAAACGATCGCATAACTTTTACTAGACGATCACTTGCCCAAAGTAAACGACCGTGTAGTGTTTGTAGGTAATAGATACTGAGCTAAATGAATTCATAGCCTTTGCTAGACGATCGCATAGCTTTAGCTAAACGATTGGGCATCGACCTATACGATAGGTCTCCGCCATCTCCCACTTGCCCAGTCGTGTACATGATCGGTGTTTTCTTCTTCGTCTGCCTCATTCCAAGTTCAACAGAGCCCACCCTCTGGATTCTCACACCAAGAATACCAAGGTAGCCTTCTTGGTCGTGTCATAATCAACTCAACACCGTCGAGGTTCTGTGGAGACCATTCGTGTTGCTGAGGAATTCGTGACCGAGGTGATTGTTGAGGACGAGCGCAAAGTGTTCGTGCTGTGTTGTGATCATGTAGATCGAGCATTCGAGTGGTCGTGCGCAAAGGAGCGTGGAGATGCATCTTCAAATGTTCGTAGAGTTTTCTCTTTGTTCATTTGAGTTTTCATGCTGTAATTTCTATATTAATTGTATAACCACATGTTTCTATTCGACTGTAATTTGTATTGTTCATTCATGATTGTAATTTGGAATGTTCTTATTTCCACTGCTCATGGAAATCTCGAGTCCGATTTTCTTCAATTGGAATCAGAGCCAGGTTCTCTGATATTCCAAATTATAACTCTTAATTCAACTCATTTTACAGTCACGGTGGGTTTCTGCATTTGTGGTAAATCGTTTTTTGCACCTGTGTTGAGTTGATGAATGTTTCGGGTTTAAATTTATTTTTGGTTAAAGCTTTCGATATCATAAAGTGTTAATTGTAAGAGCCCCTGTGTCTATGGGCGAAATTAACTTTGCAATCGGTCTATCATTAAAAGAGTTTGAGTTTGTCGAGTTGTTCGTACTGAAGCTTCGAAGCATGGAGATGTGGTTCTCAACGAAGAAGAAGACCAAACATTGGTCATATCATGTAGCCTTAGGTAAACGATCGTTGCGATTTAAGTAAGCAATTGTTTAGATTTCTCTAGACAATCGTGTAGTATATTCTAAATGATTGTTTAGCTAATATTGCACGATGGAGTAAATCGTTTACTCTATTGCGTAGCGTTGGTTGCCCGATCACGTAGGCATTGGAGGTAGACAATCGTAGTTGGAGCATGCGATGCTCGTCGTTTAGTAGAAGTTGCACGCTAGATGATCGTGTAGTTAGCTAGCTTCATCGCTTAGTTACTACCTATACGATCACGTGTATGCGATACGGAGGTGCTAGCTAAGTGATTGCTTAGGCGATGGTGCTTCGCGGCATCGTATTTGTTTAAACGATCGTAGAAGGTGGGCATTGTGCGGAGCGCACTAGGTGATCGTGTACTTCAAGCTTCATCAGTTAGTACGCGATCATGTAGTAATAGCTAAACGATCGTTTAGATTTTTCTAGACGATCGTGTAGTAAATGCTAAACGATCGTTTAGCTCTAGAAGCGCTGGTAAGTGATAGAGTAAAGCGTTTGTTTTATCGTGTAGATGATCATGAGGTTCTTAGTACACGATGGTTGGAGAAGCGATGCTTTGTCCGAGCGGTTCAAGACCCGGTTCGCCTGTTTGAACCAGAAACTCCTTGTCTTTGTAATAGTTGGCTTTATTTTTGTGATTTTAAGGCAATTTTACCCGGTTCATCACATGTGATGTATGGTACTTATATGCCAAAGTGTTTGTCATATAGTTAAAACCCACCTTAGGTTGTGCAATTATTCATGCATCATGTATTATAAATGTTATAATATTCCATGAAGAAATTACTTGAAAACATGCACATGCATCATGAAATATAAGAGTTATATTTTGCATGGAGTGAGCATTATCATGCATCATCCTTTTATTATAAGTGTTATAGTCTAAGGGTGAATGGAAGCATGTTTTGCTTGTTTCATTGCGGTTTTGTATAAGTGTTATATAGAAGAAGTAGCAATGAATGGACAATGCATTGAGCATGACACTTAGGTTTTTTATAAGCATTATGAATGCCTTGCATGTGTTAGCTTAGCATTGTAGTTGTTTCCGTTTATAAGTATTATAAAGGAAATTATACCTAAAATCAATAATTCAGAGTTACATGCGAACTTAGGGTGAACTCAAATTTTTTAAAAGGGTTTTAAAATTAAATTGAGATAGATCTAAGTTCAAGTGGTTCTAAGGAGTTTAGCAACCTAGATTAATCTTTAAAATCAGTTTAATAGGATTAAATTGGTTGGAATAAAAGATTAAATTTGTTCTAAACCTATCTATAAGGGACCTTTTGTCTAAGGCGGGTTCTGGCTAGGCTGGGGTTCTTAAGTTGATGGAAATGTAACACTCCTATCTGGGAACCTACCTGGAAAGGTGAATTAGATAGATTTTCAACAAACATGCGATGATTTGGTCAAAGATTTCGTTAATGAGTTTAATAGATGATGATCAAAAGTTGTTTCACTATTCAAGGTAAAAGTTACACTTGGGCAAACCTAAAAGTCACTTAGTTAAAATCCTTAGCCGTGTTTTTTTTCTAAATAAGCTAAACCCTAGGTTATAAAATACTTAGTGGGAGGAAGAGGTGTATCAGATATGTCTATGATTCCACACACGTTTCTCCTTGTATGTTCACACCGTGAGATTCATGCTTGGCCTCATGGTGACCTGGGAGCATCCCCTTTTGGATGGTTTTTGTATGAGTCAATATCAAGGTGAACGAAGAGAGTGTTTATAGTAAGTGGGTGAAGGGTGTGTGTCAACATGTCCTATGGTCTCTGTCATTGGTTCACACCGTGAAATCATTCTGTACTTCCTTCTGTCGCCTTTGGTGTGTCCCCCTTCGGATGGATTTTGTGCAGTTAGTCAATATCAAGGTGAACTTCATAAATGGATAGTCACTTTAGGTTTTGCCCCAATCGGATTTTTCCCTTTGGATTGGCCTTTTGGGGCAGAACTGTAGGGCTTAAAATGGCGGGTCACACTTACGGGAGATTGTTAAGTAAATTAATGATCTCTTGGCCAAATCAATGATGGCTAATCGTTATAGGAGTAAGAGTTGTTCTGGTATTAATGACTTGTTGAGAACTTCTCAATTTAGAGGAGGGATAACTAACCTCCCTTCGGCAACTTTTGTCCTAAACCTTTGAAGCGTCATTGCGAAACTATATGTCACACGAGGTTCATGTTAGTTTTGCTAAAACCTTATTGGATATTATTTTATTTTACAACGAGTATTTGCTTAAAACCTAACGTAGGTCAATGTGTTTTTCTTTTCAGCAACTCGTTAGTATTTCCGTTTAAAGCTTTTAAAAATGATCGATTACTTACAGTGGAAAGGCTCGTGTAAAACGAATTTCGTGGCAAACGACCTCGATCCCACTACTCTCAAAAAGAGGAGACAAGATAGTAAATATGATTTATTGGTCTTGGAAACGTGTCTGGTAGAGAATGATGATTCTGCCAGGATCCTCGATTCAGGTACTACCAATCATGTCAGTTTCTCTTACCAAGGATTCAGTTCCTGGCAAACGTTGCCATAGGGAGAGATAACTCTTCGAGTCGGTACTGGATAACTCTTTGAGGCAGGCTGAAGTTATTTGTTGACAAGAAGCATTATCTGTTACTGGATAATTTTTTTGTAGTTCTTCATATTAAGAGGAATTTAATCTCAGTTTCTTATCTTATTGAACAAGGCTACACCGTCTCCTTTTCTGAGAATAAAGTGTTTATTTTCAAGAATGGAATGGAGATTGGTTATGGTTCAATGGAAAATAACATATATGTACTAAGGTCGTTAGTCATAAAAGCCTTGTTTAACACTGAAATGTTTAGTACAACAATAACAGCTAAAAGACCAAAGGTTTCTCCTAAGGAAAATACCCATCTTTGGCATATGAGGTTAGGTCATATCAACCTCAATAGGATTAAGAAGTTGGTGAAAAGTGGACTTCTAAAGTGTTTAGAAGAAAACTCCCTACCGGTATGTGAATCATGCCTCGAAGGAAAGATGACCAAACGACCTTTTACTGGAAAAGGTTATAGAGCCAAGGAAGTCTTGGAGCTTGTACATTCAGACCTCTATGGTCCGATGAATGTTAGAGCTCGCGGTGGATATGAATATTTCATCTCTTTTATAGATGAGTATTCAAGGTTCGGGTATCTCTTCCTAATGCAACGAAAGTCTGAAGCCCTTGACAAGTTCAAGGAGTATAAGGATGAAGTAGAAAACTTGTTAGGTAAGAAGATAAAAATACTACGATCTGATCGTGGTGGAAAGTATATGAACCTCCAATTTCAAAACTATACGATAGAGCATGGGATTGCGTCCCAACTCTCGAACCTTGGTACACCTCAGCAGAATGGTGTATCAAAAAGGAGAAACAGAATCTTGTTAGACATGGTTCGGTCTATGATGAGTTATACTCATCTTCCAAACTCGTTTTGGGGTTATGCAGTGCAGACTGCATGTTATATATTGAACAACGTTCCCTCGAAAAGTGTTTCTGAAACACCTTTTGAGTTATAGAGACGTCGTAAAGGTAGTTTATGCCACATTAGGATTTAGAGCTTTCCGGCACATGTGCTAGTGACTAACGCAAAGAAGTTGGAACCGCGTTCGAAAGTTTGCCTCTTTGTAGGCTACCCCAAGGAAATGAGAGGAGGATACTTCTATGATCTGAGTGAGAACAAAGTGTTTGTTTCCACAAATGCTATCTTCTTGGAAGAATATCACATGAGGGATCATAAGCCACGATGTAAGCTCGTTTTACGTGAAATCTCTAGTGAGACTGAGATTGCTGAGGGTTCAACAAGAGTTGTTGAATAAGCCGACAGATCAACAAGATTTGTTGAGGTCGGGACGTCTAGTCAACCAGCTCAAGAGTTGAGACTGCCTTGACGTAGTGAAAGGGTTATGAACCCACCGAATCACTACATGGGTTTGACTGAAGTCCAAAATGTCATTACAAATGATGGGATCGAAGATCCGTTGTCTTTTAAGAAAGCAATGGAAGATGTTGACAAAGATCAATGGATTAAAGCCATAAACCAAGAAATGGAGTCTATATACTTCAATAATGTCTGGGAGTTTGTTGATCCACCTTATGGGGTAAGAACTATTGAGTGTAAGTGGATCTGTAAGCGAAATAGAGGTATAGATGGAAAGGTGCAAATCTTTAAGGCTAGACTCGTGGCAAAGGGTTATACCCAAGTTGAGGGGGTTGACTATGAGGAAACTTTCTCACCTGTTGTCATGCTTAAGTCTATCAGGATTCTCCTATCCATAGCCATGTTTTATGATTATGAAATATGGAAAATGGATGTCAATACTACCTTTCTTAATGGTAATCTTGAAGAGACCATCTATATGACTCAACAGAAGGGTTCATCGTTCCAGATCAATAGCAAAGAGTTTGCAAGCTTAATAGGTCCATTTATGGGCTAAAACAAGCATCTAGATCTTGGAACATCAAATTTGACACTGCTGTCAAGTCATTTGGCTTTGACCAGAACGTTGATGAGCCTTGTGTTTACAAGAAGATCATCAACAACTCAGTAGCTTTCCTGGTACTGTAGTAGATAATATCCTACTCATTGGGAATGATGTAGGGTATCTGACTGACAATAAGAAGTGGCTAGCTGCCCAGTTCCAAATGAAAGATTTAGGTGAGGCACAGTATGTTCTCGGGATCCAGATTATTCGGGATCGCAAGAACAAATTGTAACCCTGTCTCAGGCATTGTACATTGATCAAATGTTGATCATTTATAGGATGCAGGATTCCAAAAGGGGTTTGTTACCCTTCAGGCATGAAATCATTCTATCGAAGGATCAATGTTCTAAGACACCTCAAGAAGTTGAGGAGATGAGATGGATTCCCTATGTTTCTGCTATAGGAAGCTTGATGTATGTAATGTTGTGTACTCGACCTAACATTTGCTATATAGTGGGCATTGTCAGTTGTTATTAGTCCAATCTAGGATTTGATCACTGGAAAGAGGTCAAGACGATCTTCAAGTATCTTCGGAGAACAAGAGACTACATGTTTGTGTATGGAGATAAGGATTTGATCCTTACAAGATACACAGACTCTGACTTTCAAACCGATAAAGATTCTCACAAATTGACATCGGGGTCAGTGTTTACTCTGAATGGAGGGGCTTTAGTCCGGTGAAGCATCAAGCAAGGATGCATCGCGGATTCCACTATGGAAGCCGAATACGTAGCGGCTTGTGATGTTGTTCCAAATATGGATTTGCCTATCACATTGTATTGTGATAACAGTGGGGCTATGGCAAATTTGAAGGAGCCTCGGAATGATCGTCAGGGTAAGCATATCAAATGGAAATATCACCTGATCAGGGAGATTGTGCATCGTGGTGATGTGATAGTCACGAAGATCACATCGGAGCACAATGTTGTTGATCTATTTACAAAGGCCCTCATGGCTAAAGTATTCGAGGGTCACCTGGAGAGTCTGGGTCTGCGAGACATGCGACATCTTCTAATGCAAGTGAGAGATGATACTAGGGTATGCCCTAGTTTATTGTATATTGTACATCAGTCTCCCGAGTCATTAGAACAAGTGGGAGATTGTTGGGATTAGTGTCCTCATTCTTTCGGAGTCTCGTTGTTTTGTAAAGATACATATTGATTAATGAATAAAATAAGTGTTATTTAATTCTAGCATTTACTCATATCCAATAAACAAAGCTCTTTGGTTATCTTATGTAAACTTAAGCATGTAGATGTGATATACAAGTAGATGATGCCTTATGTGATAACCTAAATTGGTCTGTAGTATAAGGATTTAGTTGGGATACCTGATCCTAGTGACACTACGGATACGGCCTGCTTTGTAGAGGTTTGAAAGTGTTGTAAACTACTACAGATGGTAGATCTTGACCATTCATGTGGAGACGTGCGAGCGGGGGTGTCCTATACAAAGAGTTTGTATAAGACCTGGACCACGAGATGACTAGACTCTGTATATAACGCCGTTGATACTAGAGACTTTCATCTCACCTAAACGACCATAGGTGATACGACCTCAATCCTGAGTGTTTTGAGAACTCTTGCCTTTAAGGGCAGTCCTTTGATTAGTATAGGTGAGAGTGGCCAGATTGCCAACTCAACATGTTTATCTTTTTGGGGACTTGTCTAATCTGGGAGCTGGGCACTCAATCTACAAGATGGAATTCACTTCTTTCCCGAAATAGGGATAAATATAGAGATTTCTCCCTTAAGGGTTGATTCCAGGGCTTGAACATAGTGGCCACAACTTCTCTTTGGAAGAGAAGACTCAGTCATGGTAGGACTATGACTTATGTTCATTAGAGGGATCAGTGGTACTTAAAAAGACAGATGTAACTACAGGGGCATAACGGTTATTGGCCCAGCTATACTTATGAGCGATCTGTGAAGGGTTGTCGCACTGCTGATTGGTTAAGATGGACACATAATATATCTGTGGTAAGGAATGTTCAACTGTCGGTCTTTAGTGGAGTGTCTGGCATTTAACGGATGGTAGATCCCATAGTTAAAGTGTTCAGTTAGTTATTCACGTACCGTTGGAGCTTCGAGCTACAAGTCCATAAGGTCCCTTTGGTAGCTCAATGGATTCAGTTGAGGAGCAGTTCTTGGTGTTGATTTGAAATGTTCAAATTGACAAAAAGGTATTTTGATATATGATATAATCGGTATAATGTATGAGACACATCTAGTGGAAAATTGATGTAATCGAGATTTACATTAAGTACCAGGGAATAGAAAAAGAACTATGGTTTATATGTTTCATAAGATGAAATATGAAAACTATAGGTTATAAATATAGTATGATAAGTTGGTTATCATTTATATTTATAATAATATTAATTAATAGAAATTAATTATTTTTCTTTATTAACCAATGGAGTGGGTGGTTATTGGTGATTCATGGTAACCGTGAAATAAAAGGAAAATGGATTTCCTAATTTTAGTAAGTTTTCATAAAAGGTTTTTTTAGATTTCTCTCTCGCAAAAAGGATCTCACAGAGTTGTCAAGTAAATACAGATTTACTATATGACAGCTTGGGCGAGCTAAACGATCGTGCAGTGGCGAGCTAAATGATCATACAGTATTTACCAAACGATCACATAGCCTTTTCTAGACGATCGCTTGCCCAAAGTAAACGATCGTGTAGTGTTTGTAGGCGACAGACGATGAGCTACACGATGAGCTAAACGATCGCATAGCTTTTGCTAGACGATTGCATAGCTTTAGCTAAACGATTGGGCATTGACCTATACGATAGGTCTCCGTCATCTCCCACTTGCCTAGTCGTGTACATGAACGGTGTTTCCTTCTTCGTCTGCTTCATTCCAAGTTCCAACAGAGCCCACCCTCTTGATTGTCACACTAAGAATACCAAGGTAGCCTTCTTGGTTGTGTCATACTCAACTCGACACCATCGAGGTTTTGTGGAGGCCATTCGTATTGCTGAGGAGTTCGTGACTGAGGCGATCGTTGAGGACGAGCGCAAAGTGTTCCTACTGTGTTGCGGTCGTGTAGATCGAACGTTCGAGGTTACTGTTGTTTGAACGGTCGTGCTCAAATAAGCGTGGAGATACATTTTCAAATGTTCGTAGATTTTTCTCTTTGTTCATTTGAGTTTTCCTACTGTAATTTCTATATAATTGTATAAACGTATGTTTTTGTTTGACTGTAATTTGTATTGTTCATTCATGATTGTAATTTGGAATGTTCTTATTTCCACTGCTCATGGAAATATCAAGTCCGATTTCCTCCAAAAAGGCTGTCTTCACTTCCAATTGGTCTAATTCCAAGTCCTTTTGCACAACTAAGGAAAGGAGTAGCCTAATGGATGTATGCTTCACCACTGGAGAACAGACCTTAGTGTAATCTATACCTTCTTTTGTGTGAACCCTTTAGCAACTAACCTTACCTTGAACCTAGACTTTTGCACCCCTAGAATCTCTTCTTTAAATTTGTAAATCCACTTACATGAAATAGGTTTGTATCCCTTAGGCAAAGGTACTAGTCTTAAGATGTCATTTTAGTTGAGGGACTTCATTTCATCATTCATTGCCTCAATCCACTATCTAGCATCAGGGTTGTTTTTTGCTTCCTCAAAGCTAGTGGGTTCATTGCTGCTCAATGAAAATGTAGCACTTAGAACAACACTAGCAAAGTCAGACTCCTGATATCTAGCAGGTGGCACAAGAGTTCTTTTAAGTCTGTCTCTTGCGAATGAATTATTCTGTAAGTCTCCATGTGTCTTTACTTGTTCACTGGTTTCAGCAGTATCATCACCTTCAAATTCTAGATTTTGAGAGGAAGTAGAAGCTCTATGATCATTTTGAGGCTCCACCTCAAACCTTGTGTTACTTGTCTTTGAAATAGATGTAGTTGGTTGTTCAGGCATCATAAACATCTCATTCTCTCTGAATACCACATCTCTACTATTCACCATCTCTTCTCAACAGGATGCCACAGCCTATAACCCTTCATTCCCAGTGTAAAGCCTAAAAACATGCATTTTACAGCCCTAGGTTTCAACTTCCATTGACTTTAATGCACATAGCCTACACATTCAAAAACTTTCAAGTGTTTCAGCTTAGGTGGTTGTCCTGTCCACCTCTCTTCAGGAGTTTTCAACTATGGACTGATGTGGGGACCTATTAAGAGTGTATATTGTGTAGGAAACAACTTCAGCCCAATACTTTTCAGGCAATAGTGTATTGGACAGCTGACATCTAACTCTTTCCAACACTGTTCTATTCAATCTTTCAGCTACTCCATTTTGTTGAGATGTGTACCTCATTGTTCTTTGCCTGACTATGCCATTCTCCCTACAAAACAAGTTGAATTCCTTTCCACAAAACTCTAAACTATTATCAGTTCTCAAATGTTTAATATGTTTAGAGGTGTGCTTTTCAATTAAGGTCTTCCATTCTTTAAATCTACTTAACATTTCATCTTTGGATTTTGGAAAGTAAACCCAACTCTTCCTTGAGTAATCATCTACAAAGGAAAGAAAGTACCTTGCTCCACTTAGAGATGGAGAGTGAACTGAACCCCATAAGTGCACATATTCAAGGATCTCTTTAGAAGTGTGTTGTCCTTTGCGGAAACCTTGCCTTGTCGCTTTGCCTAATATTCAGTGTTCACAGAATTTTAAGTTGACTCCAACACCCCTTGGAAGAATCCCCTATTTTGAGAGTATTTGCAGCCCCCTCACACTGATATGAGAAAGCCTTTTGTGTCATAACTCATCTTCTGTGGGTTCTTCATCAGTTGCCATCAAGGCCGAATGTGCCATTTGCACATCTTTGATGACATACAAGCCGTTCATCTTGGTTGTCACCAATACTACTTTAGAGTCTTTAATTATTTCAAAGGTGCCTCTAACACCTCTATACTCACGGAAAATGACATCAAACATCGCCAAAGATAGGAGATTTCTCTTCAATATAGGAACATGCCTCACATTTCTAATCAATTTCACTGAACCATCTTGCATTTTCAAAGATAAAGACCCTATTGTAACAGCTCTGTAGGTGTTGTTGTTTCCCATGTAGATCAGCCCTCCATCCCACTTCTTGTAGGTGTAAAACCATCCTTTAGATGGTGTCATATGAACTTATCAGTCAGAATCTATCACCCAATCCTGAGTCTCCATAGTATTCTACTCTCCACCTTCTTCAATTGTAGCCAATGCATCTGAATACACAAGGGAATTCCCCCCCCCCCCCCCCCACCGCAACCTCAGTCTGTTTTCCTCCCTTATTTTATTTGTTCAGTTTCCTTTTCAAGGCATAGCAGTCCTTCTTCATGTGTCCCATTTTGTAGCAAAAATGGTATTTAATCTTGGACTTATCACCACCATTTTGTTTCCCCTTCCCGTTGTTCTTTATTTTCCCCTTTGAAAACAAGCTTTCACCTCTTTATTGATCGTTCTTGCTCATTTGTAATTCTAATTCTATGACTCTTACTGCTGATATGATTGCTTCTATTGTTATTCTTTCTCTACCATACTTCATGGTTGTCTTGACATGTTTGAATGATTTTGATAGAGGGTTTAGTAATATGAAAGCCTCATTCTCTTCCCAATATTGTCTCCTATTGATTTGAACTCTGAAGAAAATCTCTTGAACTTATTCAAATTATTCGTGAGGGACTTTGCAGCATCTATCTTATAAGTGAAAAAACTTTCCCTCAAGAAAGCTTTGTTAGGCAAGTCTTTGTTGAGATAAATCTCATTCAGTTTGTTCCAGAGGGCATAGGCAGTAGGCTAGTCAACGATCTGCTTCAAAACACTATCTGTGACATTCAAGACAATGGTTCCATAATCATTACCTCAATTGTCTCTTTCTCTGCTTCGGTGAGTGTTTCAGGGTACTTTGCAGGGTCTGTAATGGCCAATAGTGCCTTCTGTTGTCCCAAGACTGCCTTAATCTTTGCTTTCTATAGTTCAAAGTCTGTCTTACCATCAAACTTCTCAATTTCATATCTGGTGGTTGCCGTTCCTGATATTCAATATTGACTTATTTGATTCGAAGTATGCAAGAATTCAAATCTTCGATCTGTCTTGAATTGTTCGTCGAGCTCTGATAACAATTGTTGTCCCAGATGACTATGATCTTCTCATTTGCAATCACAAATTACTCAGAATTAACGGTTAAGAACAATTCAAGAATTAGAGGAGGTTGTTTTCTTAAGGCTTGAAACTCTTCTTTCGTTTACCTGATGGCAGCTCAATCGTGTAGACGAAGCTCCAAGACCTAAACATTATGTAAATGATAGAATGGAGCGCTAGACGATCGTGTAGACGATAGTTGATTGGAGCTAAACGATCGTATAGACGATTGGATGCGGAGCTAACGATCGTGTACACGATGCGATAGGAACTACACGATCATGTAAACGATACTTTAGTAAATGCTAGACGATCATAGAGTTAGAAAGAAAAAAAATACAAGAGTTTAAGTGGTTCGGCCAAAGGCCTACGTCCACTGTGCAAATCGGAAAGGCCTCTTTTATTACTTCTTCTTCAAAGTTATTACAATACGAATGCCTTGATCTCTTTCATTTTCTTACTACGTTCTTCTCACATTCGTTTTTTTTTATATACACAGGTGCAATGGTCAACGATGAAGCTCTGATGGTTACAACAACATAACAGAAAGAAATAAAAAACGTTTCAACTGCCTGCAATCTAGTTTTCTTGTTTCGGTTCTTTCTGTAATAGATTGTATGCTTTATTAAATTCTTACACTGTCGGTCCCACTCTCAAGAGTTTACAACTCCACTTCTGTCCCCAAACGAAATTTTCCAATTAGACTTAATAAAGTATCTAATATGACTTCCTTCTTTTTTCTAAGACATATCTAGTAAGTTATTTGAACTTTAAAAAGGGTCTAATTGACCACATTTATTAAACATAGATTAAAAGTTATTTGAATCGTAGTTCTGTTCATTTCTTTCTTCAGAATCACTATTCTTTTATGCTTGTAAATCATCTCTGTCATCAGCGGTGGTGTAACAGATCTTACATTTGATACTTTAGGCTATGGATGGCAGATCATGAACTGTGTTCTCATAGCAAGCTATTCAGTAAGTAGCTTTTAGTTTTTTGGACACCATTTTTTTTTTGTTTATTGAACCAACGAATATCTGCAAAAGGGTAAGGTGATAGGACATCACCGTAGTCCTGTGGCTAAATCTTGAAATATGTAAGAGCTTCCCAATTTAAAGCGGCAAAGATGCCCACAGTTTTCCCTTGATGCTTCTTTACTTTGGGTATAAATTCATTGGTTTTGTACGCTGATTGATCTTCTGTAAGTAAAGATTTTAAGAAGACATTTCTTACATAAAGTTAGGAAAAACTAACTTACTAGGTTTGGGGGTTTGACTAGTTTGTCTTTTACGTGTTAAGTTTGTTTAACTTGTGTTGATGCCTGAGATGGAGACCTTTAACATCTTGCTTTTATGTTGTCATTTACACATAAGTCTATATAAAGAGTTGTTCTCATGTGTTATGCAATCTACAGGACTAGATTTGAAGAGAGCAAGGATTTGCCTATTGTGCTAAATACAGTATTTGCAGGCAGATACTATGTAACCGAATACCTAGGATCGACCGCTTTTAGTAAAGTTGTTTAAGCACACGATCTTCATATGGGTGAAGACGTTTGCATAAAGGTCATTAAAAATGACAAAGATTTTTTCGATCAGAGCTTAGATGAAATCAAACTTCTAAATCTTGTCAACAAACATGACCCTGTAGATCAGTGCCACATTTTACGGCTTTATGACTATTTTTATCATCAGGTCTGTTTTAGCTTTTTTCCTCATGCTCACTTAGCAAATTTGAGTTGGTTTAGTGCTTCTAACTTCTGTGCAAATCTGTCTGGACTAGTAAATTGGAATATCTCTTCCCTTTATATGAACTTTTGAGTAATCTTTTGAGTACTAAAATTCAGGATATGCAATGCTATTATTTTGTTCGATTAGGGTTTTTTTCCTACTCGAATGTTATTTTGAGATTGTTTGTGCTTGGTGTGAGGTAAGCTATTCAATGAAAAATGGCTACTATGAAGTAAAATATAGCTGAAGAAGATGGTGGAGACCGTTTGAAGAGCAAGTTTGATGCTCCAAATCTTAAGGTATTTACAAAATTTTCTGTTTATATATCCAAAATTTATCTGAGTTTTTTTAGGAATCCTCTTTTATTGAGTGTTTGGTAGGATTAAATGTCGATTACAATTAGTTTTTGTTACATTTGTTAAGTTGAATCAAACCAATAAATCCTCTTTTAAATGCTTAAACAATGCTTTGGGCAATGGTTTGATTTTTCTAATATGTTTAAACAGTGCTTTTGTTTTTCCTTTTTCTTTTTCCATTACTTTACCATTTGATGATATTAAAAAATGCTCAATCTTCAACAAACTCTCCGAGCGATATTTAAGCTAATTCCTCTTCGCATTGCTCCTTTTATTGCTTTCGGACTTCAAATCTCTTAGTCAAGTATATATATCTATCCTTTTTGTTATTCAATTTTATTATTTTTTTTTCAAGTTTATATATAAAGTAAACACCTCTACCTTTATATAGGAGTATCAGTTTCTTCCAAAATTTCAAGGTACATGCAATGGTTATTATTTCATTGATGTAGGTGCTCAAAGCGAGAAGTTCAAGGTGAGCTACGTTATTCTTGTGGAGGTAGGAATATAGTGAGTGAGATTTGGCTAGGATTACTTCATACAGGATTGATAGATGTAATCTTTTTAATTGTTCTTAAAGGGGATGGGGGTTGTTGATTGTACAATACTTTATGAGGTTGTAATATTGACAATGTTAAAGAAGTGAAGTTTTTATAAAGAGATATTGATAGAAATTTGATTGATATATAAGACTGACAATGTGTGTATTGTTTATTTGATTGATGAATGTATGTCATATATATACCAAATGTGATTGTTGGATCAAAATACATGAGCAATTATAGGTAAAAATGTTAACATTACTAATTTTTCTAAAAAAATCACAAGCAAATTTCTTGACGGTTTTTCCTTGTCAAGATTATAGATATTCTTGACATTTTAAACAGGTCAAGAACACCGATATTCTTGACATTTCTAACATGTCAAGTAGGATATATCTTGACGTTTTTTAAATGTCAAGTTCACAAAATTTCTTGACGTTTTTTCCTTGTCAAGAATGCTCATATTATTGACATTTCAAACATGTCAAGTGTTTGTGTTTCTTGACATTTTCTAAATGTCAAGTGTCACTTTTCTTGACGTTTTTAAAATGTCAAGAAAATCAACATTCATGACACTAGCTGACAAGGAAACTTGACACTTAGAAAATGTCAAGAAACACAAACACTTGACATGTTTGCTAGGCTAGATTTTGACATCAATCAAGGCACAACGTTTTTTAACTATCAACATTCATGCCAATTTTCATGTATTCTTTGCTAGGCTAGATTTTGATGCATGTTATGCCTCATCTTATAGTTTTAACCTCAAGTAGCTAATCCAAATATTGGGATAAGGATTAATGCATAATATGTTTGTATGAATGTGCTAATTACGAGTACCAATTCCTAAGCATGCTTCTGAGTAAACTTGAGGTGTTTTAGGATAGCCCTTTTGCCACGTTGCATTACTATGATAGTTCAATAACACAATCAATTAGTAACTTAGGGGCTTCTCAGGATATTAATTGTCTTAGTGAAATCCCCGAGGCTTAGTGTGGGTGTTTGGTATTTATGGACGCTTACCAAACCCATTTTATCGAGCATCTAGTTTAATCAAGAAATTAATTAATGCATTAGGGCGCTTGACTCAGCTTTTGCACAAGTAGGCTAGGCATATTAATTCATGAGAATTCATTAATAGAAATCCGATGATCAATCTCTAGCCACACGATGCGACCATTGTTTCGTCTTCTCCATCGAAATGCACTGTAACCTTCACGTTTGAAGCTTCATGAATGACTCAAAAACCAAAACGAATACATACTCGATTGCAAGAATTAATGCCCAAAAACGCAGGAACCCTTACAAATTAACTTTTGTAATGTAAACAGAATACAAAATAGAGATAATTATCCCTAAACATCCATCAATAACCATCCACATACATTTAACGATTAAACGCAATATGGAAATTAAAAGTCACCAAAACTGTACCCGGTCTTGCCACTTGTACTACGTAATAATATAGGTAGTAGTGATCGATAATTATAAATTTTATTTGATTGGTAGAGGCTTGCAGGCGACGGTAAATCTCCCCTATCATCCTTATTTTTCATCAGAGTTAAAATTAAATTTAAAGTTTTACACTTCATAATTATTTCTAATTAATTAATAAACATTAACACAAATGATTGAAAGTGAATATTTAACTAAAAGTCGAGATTAAAAGTGTAGATTTTGAAACTTAGGGATCAAAGTAAAACAAAACTCAAATTCCACAAGTAAACTTGTAACATTTTGATATACCTAACGACTAATTGAAACCAAACTTAAAACTTAAACACTAAATGTGTAATATTTTAAAACTTAATAACCAAAACTTATATATTTTTCCTGATATAAAAAGTAAATAAAAATCTCATCATTCTTAGACCCAATAGAGCTCAAGTTTCAACCCAACAATAGGTCAATTTTAGTGAAAGACTGAAACATAGAGGTCATAAAGAAGATTGGTGAATGAAATAAATAAAATCCCACTTCCCAAGTAGCCTTTCTAAGTCTGATTTACATATATATAACTTAGAAAATATAGAGTATTGAAGTTTGGCTCATATGGCTTCAAATTTTCATGGCTTCCTCATCTTCTTCTTCTTCATCTTCATGTTCTTTAATTATATGACATTTTTGGAGGCTGCTTTGGTTCCAGCGATGTATGTGTTTGGAGATTCTTTAGTGGACGTTGGGAACAATAATTATCTCAATTTTTCTGCTGCGAAAGCCAACTTTTATCCTAATGGCATTGACTTTCCCACCGGAAAACCCACCGGAAGGTTCTGTAATGGCAAGAATCCTGCTGATTTTCTTGGTAAGTAAAAACTCATACCCCATCAAATACCTTATATTTTTCTTTTTGGAACCCACCTTTTTAAATTTTAAGTTCTAAATTTAGTTTCCGTTTGGCCTTAAAATTTTAAAATGTTACATTTTTATCCTTATATTTTTAATTGAATTTTTATTTTGTCCAAAAATTTTAAAATGTTACATGTTATTATCGAATCTTGAGTTTCGTTCTCATTTTGTCCATATATAGGTTGCAATAACCCTTAAGTTTTTGCTGAACTTTTTGGTATTTGTCATTGATTTTTTTGTTAAACTAATTAAAACCAATCAAGGTGTGAACATTTTTAATTAATTTTATTAGTGATGAACAACTGGTAAAGTTAATTAATAGACATTAACATCAAGAACTGAAAGTGAGTATTTCATTGAAAGTTCAAGATTAAAGTGTAACTCATAACGCTTTAGGGACCAAATTGAAACTAAACTCAAAATTTAAAAGTAAAAATACTACGTTTTGAAACCTAAAGACCAAATGAAAACTAGGACTAAAATTTAAGGGCTAAATTCTTTTATTTATTTATTTTTATTTCTATAACTTTGTAATGTAATATCTGCTATATTTTAAAGACTGTTTCCAAATATAGGAGAATGAACCAACCTATTTACAAATATAACAAAAGATCATTGTATATATATTACTGATAGACACTCAAAATATTTCCAGCAATTTTGTCATTTAAAACAATTATCAATACTTTAATCATTGGGTGTTATTTTTAATTTTTAATTCTTTACCACCAACATTTTTTTATATGAAAAACAACAAATTATTATTGTGGAAATGTAGGTTTTGTTGTATGTTTTCTATTGGGAATAATACCTTTTTGATCTCTAGATTTTAACTCTAGTTTCTATTTGGTCTCTAGGTTTTTAAATGTTACACATTTAATTCTTCAGTTTTGAGTTTTGTTTCAATTTAGTCCTTAAGTTTCAAAATGTTATAATTTTACTCTGAAGATTTGAATTTTGTTTCAATTTGATTTTTGGGTTTCAAGATTTTATATTTTTAACCTTGATTTTTCATTAAAAACTCACTTCCAATCATTCAATCAATTTCTATTAATTAATTAAAAATAATAAAATTAAATGAGAGTTAAATGAGAGTTTAAATGAGGTCATCAAACGATTAATGACTCTCATTAAATTATTAACGAGAGTTTCACCAATATTGTTCGTAATTTAATGTGAGTTTTTACTGCTATAATTAATTAAATGAGGTCATCAAACGATTACAAAACTCTAGAAACAATAAAATTAAATGAGAGTTTCACCAATATTGTTCGTAATTTAATGTGAGTCATTATTTTATTCACCAACCCTCTTAAAATACAGTCAAACCAAATTCTATAGAGATTTATTGTAGCATAGAACATTTCAACCTACCTTCAATAAATGATTAGCGACATATATATTTTCTTCTAATTTATTAATAATTTTATTGATTTTCTCGAACACAACTTTTTGTAGGTTGGCTTAGGTTATAAATTTTGCATAAAGATTTTCTTTTATCCCCATTCCTCTCTTTAATTTTTATTTTAGTTCAGTTTCATATTTATGCTTTCAAAATGTTCATTCTAATTAACATATTTTTAAAATTTTGGTTCATTTGATCTTGTATTTTTAACTTTAATTTATTTTATGTTTTGTATATTTTAAAAGTGACTATTTTGGTTCCTTAAATTAAAATGATAGGACAAAATTTGTCCCTTTTTGAAGCAAAAGGACCAAATAGACATTTTGAAAGCACATGACTCAAATGAACTAAAGTTGATAGTACAAGATTAAAGTAAACATTTTATAAATATAGAGACAAAAACGAATCAAAGTAAAAAATATAGGACAAAAGTTATACTAAGTATTAAAATTAAAAAAAAATAGTTATAACAACATGGGAAAATGAGGATTTTAATTTTAACAATTTATTTTTTAGTCAAAAGTATATCTCCCTCAACTAGTTTACGTACAGGTTGAGGTTGGCCATTAAGATCATGTAGATCAATACTTATTTGAAATACATTTGAAAATAGATAGGCTTTATAAATACAAATAAAAAAATTTTAATAATATCATTGACCAAAATATTGAAACTTCAGAAAACGAAAAATAGAACTAAAAAAGAGTAAATATTTTGGATAATTTCATCAACTTTCTTCCTCTAATATATTATTAATTATTTAATTTGGGTTCAACTTGTTTAATCTATAAATTTTAAAATTAATTATCATTTAGTTTTGAAGTTTCAAATGTGATATATTTAATTTATTCTAATTTTTTAGGATTAAATTTCAATCCTAGCTAAATTTGAAATGAGTTTCCATATAATTATGTTGGATATATAAAATATATATATATATATATATATCAACAAAAGTCTCATAAATATACTTTAACTCTCAGGTCATCATTCAATCATATCAAATTTCAAGGATTAAATCACTTTTTAAACTTCCAACCATCAAATAGAATTAGAGTCAAATGTGTACGTAAATAATAAAATGAATGTTTTAAATATTTTTAAAAATATTTTTTTTCAATTGAGTACATGTGATTTTTCATAATATTGATTAATTAATTAATGTTATTATGTTCATATGGCATAGCTGAGAAGGTGGGTTTGGCTAGTGCGTCATCGTATCTTTCAATTATTGAGAATAGAAGTCATACATACAACATCAACATAGGCGTCAACTTTGCCTCTGGAGGAGCCACAATCATTCCACAACCAAATCAAATATTTGTAAGTAAAATATTATCCTTTCTATGTGACTCACATAAAATACTTTTAATTGAGCTAGTTTTTGAATGAGTTATAATTTTGGGAGTTCATGGTTTTTTAAAAATAGGTGAATCTAAAGAATTAAGTTACATATGAGACAAATAGTCAATAAAAAAAAAAATAGAAGAATGAACACACAAAAATTGGTAACTCAGTTCGATATAATTACAATTATGTTTGGGGACAGTTTGCCTAATGAAATTAAATGATATTTTCTCAATTTCTCTGTTATGTTAAGATTTTATATTCTCACATAACATGGCTGAATGGGTGCATCATGCATTCACCAAGTTTCTTCAAAGAATATTCGTTTATTAAAAGAAAAGTTTATATTCTTTTTATTGAGTTTTGCAAAATAAGACAGAGCCCTTAGTATTTACACACAATTTGATTGAATCTGACTTATGATTACCTTTTATATCTACAAATTAGATGGATTTAGAAATTACATATACGAATAGATTTAGGGAAAATTGCCCAAAATGATCCAATACCTAAAAACTTCTATGCAATTGATCACTTTTTAGAAAACATGTGTTTTTCTATCCTTTTTAAATGCGAATGCCAATTTTGCCCTCAATTTTTAAATGACTATCCGCATTCCAAAGTGACAGAAAATTGCCCAAATTGACTGAAAAAAACTTCTATGTAATTGACATTTTTTTCGAAACATGTCTTTTTACCTTTTTTAGAAGTGAAATACGAATTTTGCCCTCGATACTGAATGATCCAATTCTCCAATTCTTCAATTCTCCCCCTGGTCTCTTTTGTTCTTCCTCTTCAACAACCACAAAACTTCATTCAATGCAATACAAATATTTCATTCCATTCTCTGTAAACATTTATTTTTCACCAATATCATACATTCAACATCTATAAGTTTCTTTGCATTTTTTTCTGTGGGTTTTAGAGCAAGAAAAAATGTATATTGAAAGAAGACGATCATTCATCTTACTCAAGTAAACGATAAGTGATATCGCCTACATAGCATAGGATCGCTCACTACAAGTAAATGATCATGTACCAGTGAATAGTGATCACTGACCACATGGTACACCATTGCTATTCATAGTTGGGATGCGATGGCTAATCACATGGCAAGTGATCGTTGATCAAGATGTAAACAATTGTTTATCATGTTGTCAATGATCGCATACTACTTGCTTAGTGACCAAAAACCTTTTCTTGTCATTGAGAGCTAGTTGTCCCTAATTGTCTTATTATAGGCTCAATCATGCTACTTTGCATATTTGTGCACTATGGTGGGGAGTGAAACTAGATTGAAAGCAACTATGTTGGAAGTGCCATCAAAGAATTAAAGATTATAAGTAATATATATAACTTGTAGCCAACTAGTTTGTCTTTTGCACCGACAACTAAATATCGAATCATATAGGTTTGAAATACACATAAAATATTGTTACAACCTCTTGGTCCTAGCTTTCCTAATGGATATTACTAATTATGAAGATGTTAGTTTGTTCTCAGAAGGCAGTGATGCATCTTGAATGTCGTTGTTTGTATTAGTGACACTGAATGATACAGGAAGTGAACATTGATAATATGTAACTGCAAGGTGTTGATGCTTGGATTGTGTTAGGAATGATACTATACTGAGATAAATTATGCGCCAGATTGTAGCTATGTTATGCATTTAGCTATGTGTTTGTCACAAGTTTTCATATATCAACTCCAAGTATAAATAAGATATAAGTTTCTCGGTGAGAACTGAGGTCAAACACAGGGACTTGTTTACTAAAATGTTTGTGTGGTTAATGTGTTTGCGGCGAGAGCTAATTAAATTACAACGGAGGAAAAGAAATTAAAGACATGCGAACATGAACCTATACAATGAAATTAACTAAGCACGCGATGAGCAACTTAAGAATGATCCCGATAATTCTAAGAAATCGACAACTTTAGCTTATAGTGGAAAATAAATAGAGAAAGTAGGGTTGGGGGAAGTCAATTCCAAGTTCCTAAATCTAACATCAAGGGTAATCCATGCTCTTTAACATCCATTCATCACACACCTCTCGATGGCTAGCCACATTTTTCATATCTCTATGACACATGAATGATGTCGTGTTGAGCATAAGGTTATTTCTATTTCTAAAAACACTTCTTATTTTACATAGTGAGTTCCACAACTATTTACCCTCTCGGGCTGTTGGTTATAGCTACTCGACTAGTCTATGAGTGATCATAGACAAGAATTACATAGCCATACATTAAGTAAACAAGATTAACCCTCAAAACATAAACTTAGCTCATGGTATTAAGCTTCCCTTTTACCCTGTGGAATTTAGTTACCCATGGCAAAGGAAAAAGAAATGGTAAAGATAGATGAGATGATGAAAGTAGTCATGATAATATATAGAAGTAGGAGATGCCAGTTACAAAATGAATTAATGTCTTAATCACAAAATGCAATACAACAAGGAAAAGTGAGAAGTGAGAAGTGATGTGCAGTTATAAGTAATTTCTTGTTTTAGTCTGATGGGGTGCTAAGGCTGCTGCTGAAGCTAATGGCAGTATGAAATGGAAAAGACTCTCTCAAGCACTTACTCCAACGAGTTTTTTTTTTTTTTTTTTTTTTTTTTTGTGATAAACCAGAGGGTATTTTGAAAGTGGGAGAATGCTCCAGGATGCTTTCAAATGTGCTCTTGCTCATGGTCCAAAGATTTTGGCTAAAGATTCATCTCTCTCCCCACACGACTCCTTTTCACAGGCATCAAGGCTCTATTTATAGAGTCATGCGCTGACAACTATGGGTATTCTACTTTGATTCGTCACCATCTCTGATTTCGCTGGTGAGAATTTCAGCACTGCTATCATGGTCAACACGTTTTAAAGTTATGGCAGAAGATCCACTGGGATTGTATCAGAGATCCCAAAACATGCGGTCAAATGTTCTTTCATCAGGTAAGAGCTCAGCACATACGGATAGATCCTGCAATCAGTTGAAAAATATAATACTTATTGTAGGTTAAATCATGATATGCGGTCAACATGAATTTCAAATGTACTTCAACACAAATATAGCTTTAAACATGAATTCTTAGTATTATCAACACATATTCAGCGTATATCTAGCCTCATTATTCTGAGTACTTGTATTTCTACAAGTTATCACAAGACAATCCAATCATTCCAACGAATCAAAACTTTGGTTTTCTAGACCCGACACATTCGACATAAAATATGCAAACCATGTCTACACTTGATGAGAATATCGAGTTGTGTAATTTAGGGGATGATAGGAATGAACCATGGGGTGGATATCATGCATTGATCACGTTAATTCACATGATCTTGAATGCAATCTCCAATTAAGATGTACTCCAAATTATTGTTTTCACCATGTACATGAATAATTAGATGGACCACATCTAATTCCAACACCATCTACTTTCATTCCACCTGTGGCAATGCCCTCAACTCCAACTCAATCAAATTATTCTATGGTTGGACCATCTTATAATGACTTGATGATTGTACTACATGATTGGCTGAATGACGAGGATATACATGTCGGTCAAATTTTATTTTGCAAGTATGATTTGTCGATTAAATTGTCAATGCTTGCGATAAGAAAGAATTTTTATTATTTGGTAAAGAAGTCAATGAAGACGTTATTAAGTGTTTGTTGTTTAGATAAGTCTTATAATTGAAGAATTTATGCAAAGACATTGGATAGAACTGATTATTTCAAGATGACAATGTACCCTAGTGAACATACTTGTGCATTTTAAATTTAGAGCTATTATCATCGAAGAGCTAAGAGCTGTGTTATTGAACACTTAATTAAGTTGAAATATGAACAAATCGAATGGTCATATCGTCTAAGAGATATAATTCAAGAAATTCGAGGAGATTATGGAGTAAATATAAACTATGAATAGGCTTATCGCATTAGAGAGAATACATTGGTGTACCCATGAGGGTTGCTAGAAAGATCTCATGCCATTATTAATGCATATGGTGAAACATAAAAACTTCAATCTAGGTAGTGTATTCAAGATTGGAATGGAAAATAATATTTCACATATCTCTTAATGGCATTGGGACCTTATATTAAAGGATTCATGAACCACATTCGTCTTATGATTGTTGTGGATGACACCCACTTGCATGAGAATACATGGGTATGTTATTGATTAGTATGTCATTGATGATAATAACAACATATACCCTACATTCGATATTATCGATGGTGAGACTAGTGCATCTTGGAATTGGTTTATGACAAACTTGAAAGCAACTGGTGAGTTGTAGGATTGGTCGTTATATCAAATCGTCACAAGTCCATAGGGAAAGAAATTGCTAATGTATTCCCTATGCATTCCATGCCCTATACGTATACCACAGTAGGAATGATTTGACGACTCATTTAAAAAATGAAGTGTTCATTTCAGTCTTTATGTTGTAACCAAGCATATATGATGTCTGAATTTGAAATCTATTAGACTAAGCTGCAATAGTTTGACAGGGTGATGCGTTATCTAAAGGAAATTAGGTTACAATTGTAGGCAAAAGTCTATCAAGTTCACTGTCAATATGATATAATGACAACAAACATAGTAGAATGTCTCAATGAAAAATTGAAAGATGCTTGAGAACTTCCTATCAAAAAACTGTTGAAGCATATACATGATTGGTTATGGGGTTGGTTCTACATTCGTCGGTCAAATGCAATTACATGCTTAACCATCGTGTTTAAATGCACCTTGGATCTTTTTAAAGCGAAAGAAGTAAAGTCTAAAACTTACTGTAATTCTTCATTAAAGATCAACCATTCCCCCATGTACCTACCGTCCACATTCATTACATACATGTCAACTGGAGAAACACAATAGGTTCTAGAGTTTGCTTCCTTTACTTTAAGAAGATTGAAGGCATAGTCGAACACGATGGTTGTGCATGTAATTACATTCATTCGACGAATGTAGAACCAACCCTGTAGCCAATCACATATGTGCTACAACAGTTTTGTGATAGGAAGTTCTCGAGCATCTTTCCATACTTTATTGAGACATTCTACGATGTTCATGGTCATTTTTCATGCCTGCAGTGAACTTGATACTCTTGCCTACTGTTATAACTCGATTTCCTCTAGGTAACATGTCACCCGTTAAATTGTTGGAGCTTAGCTCAGTAGATTTCAAATTTAGATGTTCTATATGTTTTGGTTGCACGATAAAAGAATGGAATCACCGCTTCGTTGTTGAAATGAGTCATCAGATTACTCTTTATGTGAAATATGCATAGGACATGGAATGCATTAGAGAATACAATTACAATATACAAAGTTGGTCGTATCCAAAGTATCCCCAGGATGAGGTACCCAATCTTATCCATATACTTATAGACCTTTTTGGCTATATACTAAAACTTGATTCTCTTTTATATCTCTACACAAAGTTAAAGTATTCAGACTATATCCATGAGTTTGTTTATTGAAATTTATAATAGAATACAATTTAAATAACACTTTTATTGAATGAAGTCTCAATAATACTTTTATTGCAAAATAAAATATGTTTAAAAATTACAAACTACGAGTTTTAGGACATTCTCAACAATCTCCCCCTCGAACTAAAATTCCATTGAGTTACAAATATGCATAAATATACAATGTTGAGAAAAAGAGAGAAAATAAAATAAACTAGGGCATCTATATACCGTTGACATTCTCCCACTTGCCATAGATTTATGAAGCTTGTAGTCCCAGTCCTACCAGATGATTCTCAAACACTTTAGCCATGAGGGCTTCATAAATGGATCAACAAGATTATCTTTAGAGGCTATTTTCATGAGTATCACGTCTTCTCGATGTACTATATCCCTGACAAGATGATACTTCGCTCGACGTGTTTTCTGCGTTTATGGCTTCTAGATTCTTTTGAGTTGGCAACTGCTCCACTGTTATCACAATACATGATGATCGATAGATGTATATTTGGAACCACTTCCAAATTAGTCATGAATTTTCTGAGCCATACTGCTTCATTAGCTACTTCACATGTAGCTACATATTCAGCTTCCATGGTGGAGTCAACAATACAACTTTGTTTGATGCTTCTTCATACTATAGCTTCTCTGTTGAGAGAGAATACTGAACCTGAAGTAGATTTGCTAGAATATATATCAGTTTGAAAATCATAATTAGTGTATCCCATAAGGATCAAATCCTTGGAACCATACACGAGCTATAGTTCTTCATTCTCCAAAGATACTTGAGGATATTCTTAACAGTAGTTCAATGGTTGTGTCTAAGGTTGGACTGAAACCTGCTGACTATTCTGACTGCAAAGCATATGTTTGGGTGTGTACAGAACATAACGTACATCAAGCTTCTAACTGTTGATGCACAAGGAATTCTTTTCATTTCCTCAACTTCTTGAGGTGTTTTAGGACACTGTTCCTTAGATAAATGAATTACGTGTCTAAAAGGCAGCATAACTTTTTTGGAATTTTGCATATTATATCTTGACAACACTTTGTCAATATAAGATGCTTGAGATAGTGCTAGCATTCTGTTTTTGGTATTCTGAACAATTTGGATTCCAATAACATACTGAGCATCTCTTAAATCTTTCATTTGAAATTGCGATGCTAGCCATCTTTTTACATTAGCAAGGAATTTTGTCTCATTCTCAATGAGCAGGATATTATCAACATAAAGTACTAGGAAAGCTACAGTCTTGTTGACTATTTTATTGTAAATAGAAGGTTCGCCAACATTCTATTCAAAGCCATAAGATTTTATCGCAGTGCCAAATCTTATATTCCAGGATCGAGATGCTTGTTTTAACTCATAAATGGATCTTTTAAGCTTACAAACTTGTTGTTATTTACGCTATTCAATGAACCTTTCTGGTTGAGACATATAAATACTTTCATCAAGATGATCATTCAAAAAGATTGTCTTGAAATCCATTTGTCATATTTCATAATCATAAAAAGCAGCAATGGATAAAAGTATTATAATAGATTTAATCATGGCAACAGGAGAGAAGGTTTCTTTATAGTCTACCCCGTCTCTTTAGGTAAAATCTTTTGCCATGAGTCTGGTTTTGTAGGTTTGTACCTTACCAATTTGGTCACACTTTCTCTTGTAGATCCACTTGCAACCTATAGGTTTTACTCCATCTTGTTGATCTACAAGCTCCCATATAGAATTGAAGTACATTGACTCTATTTCTAGGTCCATGGTTTTTATCCATTGGTCTCTATCTACATCTTTCATTTCCTGTTTAAAGGTCAATGAATCCTCTAAGCCATCATCAGATATGATGACTTGAGTTTCTGTTAAACCCATGTAGCAGTCAGGTTATTGAACAACCCTCCCACTATGTCGAGGCATTCTCAATTCATGAGAAGAATATAATGGACCAACAACTTTTGTTGAAGGACCAACTTGATCAACAACTTTTGTTGATTTATCTGTAGATTTACTGGACATCTCATTTAATACTAGTTTACTGCGAGGTTGATGATTTCTTATGTGGTATTCCTTTAAAAATGTAGATTAGTCGATAAAAATACTTTATCTTCTTGAGGATCATAAAATAGACCACATTTTGTTTCTTCAGGGCATTCTATAAATAGGCATACTTTTGAAAGTCGTTCCAATTTCTTAGGGTTTTACACCAACACGTGTGTCGGACATCCCCAGATTCTATAGTGACGTAAACTACCTTTACGTCATATCTATAACTCATATGGTTTCTCTGAAACACTTTTTGAGGGAACCATGTTCAGAATAGTATGGCAGCTTGTACTGCATAGCCCCGAATTTTTATACGTGTATAGATTTCTACAAATGTTGATTTCACAAAATTGGCGATTATAATGTGAATAGACGATTTTCAAATAAATCTTGTGTAAGAGTCTAAATTGATTCACTTATGTAAGTTTAGAGATTTAATTGATAAAATTATAAGTCTTATATGATGTTTACCTAACTAAAACATAATAATTAAGGGTTTAAATTGATATAACTATGAAACTCCAAAGTTTAAATTGATATAATTATTAATTTGGGACTTAAATTGATACAACTCCTAGAGTTCAGAGTTTAAATTAATACAACTATTAGTTTAAGATTTAAATTGATACACCTTCTAGAGTTTAGGGTTTAAATTAATACAATTATTAGTTTAGGGTTTAAATTAATACAATTATTAGTTTAGGGTTTAAATTGATATAACCTCCAAACTTGAGGGGTGTAAATTGATATTGTCCTTTAAAAAGGAAAAAAATTAACAAACGAGGACCAAATTGAAAATTTTAACCCCATAATGGTCCACAATTGAAATAAAACTCAAATCATAAGAATCAATTCGAGAGTTTTCACAACATTGAAGCATATATAATTGAAAGTTACTATTGATTTTCTAAATTAAAACAAAATTTAGATTCTATTTCACTACATGGAAGTTGAAAGCTGAAACTAAGTCATAACTAGCCATAACTATTGTTTTTTTTAAAAAAAAAAAAAATAGATTCTATTTCAATAAATAATACTTTCAAATTTGTTTCAAAGTTTCTAAAATTTAAATCTTTTGTTGAAGTTTTGCATTATTTTTTTTAATTCTTTTTCCTAATTTTCAATAAATTACTAATTAAAATTGAAGTAAAATAAGCTCAAACATTCAACCATATATTCATCAGTCGTTCACATTTCTTTTTCTTTATAGTTTGTTATTGTAACTACTTGTATCAGACAAATGTATAAATAATCATCATTTACAAATTTTTAGTAACAACATAAAAAGCTTACAAGGAAGCTTGAAATATGTAAAAAGAAAAGGTGTGACTTAGCTCTTGAATAAAAACTCTTCCCCTACCCGTGGATGTAGGCATCGTTTGCCAAACCACGTATATCATTGTGTAAATCTCTTCCTTATCTTTTCTTTTACAAGATTGCATGTTCTTCATCGTCTTCATTCACTCAGCAATCGCTCAAAACAATCAGAAAGAAAGAAAAGGGTTAGCAAAGTTTCTGCAAAACGATAGAGAGAACGAGAAAGAGAAAGAAATTAATTGTTCTGAAATTCCAATCAGAATCAAGAATAGTCATTCACTTCCATCAGGCAAAAGATAGTGGGATATTCCACATGGTGCACATCAGCTGGAAGATCGTGGACAAAGGAGAACCAAGTTTTCTACCAAACCAATTTAATTTGGGGCAAAATAACTTGGGTTCACGATTTATATCAGCAAACAGAGCCTACAATTCATCATTTGGGCTTTCACAGTTCATAATCTCAAGTCTGTAGGCCCAACAAAGTGGTATCAGAGTAAAAGACTTACAAGATTGCAGTTCTTGAAGATTCAAGTTTTTCACTCTAAGATGTTAGTAGCAAGATTCAAAGTAGAGAAGTTCGATGGCAAAGGAGCTTTTGGCCTATGGAAGGCCAAAATCAAGGTAATTCTTGACCAACAAAAGGCTCACAGAGCCCTCCTTGACCCGTCAACTCCCCTGCCACAGTGACAGCTTAAGAAAAAAAAGACTGGGAGCTGGCAACTTAGGGTACATTAGTCCTAAACCTTAGTGATAGTATTTTAAGACAAGATTTAGATCAAGAAACAACCTATAGGATGTGGACTAAACTGGAAGAATTATATGCTACAAAAGATCTTCCTAGTAAAATGTACCTTAGGGAGAAACTCTTTACATTTAAAATGGATTCAAATCTTTAACTGATATTAGATGAGTTCAAGAAAATTGTTACTGAATTCAAAACCTTAGGAGAAAAACTTGGTGATGAGAATGAGGCCTATGTGCTTCTTAATTCTTTGTCTAAACCCTATAAGGAAATTAAAAATGCTCTAAAATATGAAAGGGACAGTATAAGTACTAATACTATAATATCAGCCCTAAGAACTTGAGAGCTAGAGTTATAGATTGATAAAAAGGATCATCCTTGTGGTGAAGGGTTATTTGCTAAGGAAACTCTAAGAAAAATCACTCAGAGGACAGAAAACCACATAACTCAGAAGATAATAAGTCTAAACAAAAATTAAAATGTAATATTGCAAGAAGAAAGGACATTTAATCAAAAGATAGTTTTATCCTAAAGAGGGAGAACCAAGAGAAAGAAAATGACTCCAAAGGCAAACAGCTCGAAGAATCTATTGTAGAAGGTTCTTTTATCTACTCAGATGCTTTAGCCTCAACCTTAGACAAATCCAACCATGTAAATTCTCTAGGAAAACATGATTAGGTCCTAGATTCTGGATGCACCTACTACATGACCTCAATGAGACCATGGTTTAACACCTTTAAAGAAATTGAAGGAGAAATGGTTTATATGGGAAATAACCAAGACTATAGGATAGAAGGCATTGGCTTTGTTTCTATGAAGCTTAAGGATGGAACTATTAAACTTCTTAGGAATGTGAGATATGTTCCACTTCTTAAGAGAAAACTGATCTCCTTAGGTATGCTTGATGCAATTGGGTGTGAGTACAGTGGTAAAGGAGGAACCCTTGAGGTGCTAAAAGATTCTAAGGTGATACTAGTTGGGAAAAAGATAAATGACTTATTTGTGGTCAAAGGAGTTGAAATGATGACAGTGGCATATGTTGCCACCACAAATGAGATCACAGAGGCTGATGTTTGGCGCAAGAGATTGTCTCACATTAGTGCTAAAGTTCTAGAAGTCCTATCTAAACAAGGGATTCTACCTAAAGGTATTTCAGAAAATCTAACTTTTTGTGAACATTATGTTTTAGGAAAAGCCACAAGGTAAAGTTTCACTAAAGCACAACACACCACAAAAGCTATCCTAGATTATATTCACTTTGACCTATGAGGTCCAGCTTCTACACCTAGCCTAAGTGGCTCAAAGTATTTACTTTCTTTCACTGATGACTTCTCTAGAAAAAGTTGGGTCTACTTCCTTAAAATTAAAGACCAAGTGTTTGATAGGTTTAAGGAGTGGAAACTCATGATAAAGAAGCAAACTTCTAAAGAAATTAAATGCCTAAGAACTGACAATGGACTGGAATTTTGTAGTAAAGAGTTCAACAAGTTTTATAAGGAAACAGGAATAACTAGGCATAGGACTGTTAGATTTACTCCTCAACAGAATGGAGTTGCTGAAAGACTAAATAGAATAATCATGGAAAGGGTTAGATGTCTTCTTTAAGATGTAATCCTTAGTGAAAAGTATTGGGTTGAGGCAGCAAGCTACACTGTATACACCTTAAATAGGTGTTCTCATTCCTCCCTAAACATTATAACTCCTGAAGGAAAATGGACAAAACATCCACCTAACCTAGAAAATCTAAGGGTATTTAAATGTGTTGGCTATATTCACCAAAGTCAAGGGAAACTAAAGTCTAGGGCAGTAAATTGTATGTTTGTTGGGTTCTCAGAAGGTGTTAAAGGCTTTAAAATGTGGAATCCTATTGAGAAAAGGTTTGTCATAAGTAGGGATGTCACTTTTAAAGAAAAAGAGATGTTTATACAGAAAGAGAAGACAACTTATGAAGTTTCTAAAGGCCCTAGTACTGCTAGGATTGAGGTGGAGACACCTAAAGATTCTTCCACTAGTCATAACCCTCCTAATGAAACTGAAGAAGAAGAAGAGGAAAACTCAAGTGAGCATACTGAGAATACTGAAGTTATACATGATTTAAGTCAGTATTCATTGGATAGGGATAGACAAAGAAGAATGATAGTTTCTCCAGCTAGATATACTGAAACTAATTACATGAACCTAGTCTTAAATGTCACAATAGCTCCTAATGACCAAGAACCAACTACTTTTGAAGAGGCAGTAAATTGTCCTAATGTTAGGTCTTGGATTCAAGCTATGTGTGAAGAAATGGAATCACTCACTGTCAATAATACTTTGACCCTAGCCTCTTTTCCTAAAGGATGCAA
The DNA here is from genome assembly GCF_027475165.1 of Benincasa hispida. Classification (NCBI taxonomy): domain Eukaryota; kingdom Viridiplantae; phylum Streptophyta; class Magnoliopsida; order Cucurbitales; family Cucurbitaceae; genus Benincasa; species Benincasa hispida. The sequence goes on from NC_143488.1 coordinate 17,757,904, forward strand.
ACCTATAGCTTTTAAGTGGATATATAAACTAAAAGAGGGTGCTACCAAAGAAGAAAAGCCTAGGTACAAGGCAAGGCTAGTGGCTAAGGGGTTTACCCAAAGGGAAGGCATAGACTGCTCTGAAATTTTTTCACCATTAGCAAAACAAACCTCTATTAGACTTCTTTTATCTTTAGTTGCTCAGTACAACCTTCAACTAGATCAATTAGATGTTAAAACAACTTTCCTTCATGGAAATCTAGAAGAGGTTATCTATTTGGTTCAACCTAAAAGGTTTGAAGAAAGAGGGAAGGAAGATCGATATTGTCTCCTAAACAAATCAATATATGGTCTTAAACAATCCCCTAGATGCTGGTACAGAAGATTTAATGATTGCATAAAGAATATTGGATTTCAAAGAAGTTTTTATGACATTTGTTCTTATATTAATTCAACTACCTATAAGGACAAAGTCTATCTACTACTATATGTTGATGATATGTTACTAGTAGAGAAATCTAAGGAGGATTTAAAACATGTCAAAGATCTCCTAAATAGAGAGTTTGACATGAAGGATTTAGGTCAGTCTAAAAAGATTCTTGGGATTGGAATTCAAAGAGACAGGGCTTCCTCTATTCTAACCATTAGTCAATTAAGCTATTGTGAAAAAGTTATTAACAGATTTAATATGTCTAATGCGAAACCTGTCACTATACCTATTGCTAGTCATTTTAAACTTTCTTCAGAAAACTCACCAAAGGAAACAGACATAGAACATTTGACTCAAATGCAATTAATTCCATACAATCAAGCAGTAGGTAGTCTAATGTATCTAATGATATCTACTAGACCAGACCTATCATACAGCACAAGTCTTGTCAGTAGATATATGTCTAACCCTGGAAAAAGGCAATGGGAAGCAACAAAATAGATTTTAAGATACTTAATTTGGTCTAAACAGTCAAAATTAACATATCAAAGTACAAAAGAAACAGATTTAGAGCTATATGGATATGTTGATTCAGATTTTGCAGGTGACCAAGACAAAAGAAGATCATTAACAGGTTATCTATTCTTATATGATCCAAATTTATTATGTTGAAAAGAAAATTTGCAGTCAATCACAACATTATCAACCATAGAAGCAGAATACATGGCTTTATCAAAAGCAATAAAAGACGCTTTGTGGTTAAAGGGGTTGATGAAGGACTTTGGTATTAATTAAACAGTAGTAAAGATCTACTATGATAACTAAAGTGCCATTCATCTTTCCAAAAATCCTCAATACCATTCAAGGACCAAACACATAGATATTAAATATCACTTTGTAAGAGACAGAATAGAAAAAGGTGAAGTCGAAGTGTTAAAAGTTCATACCAGCGAGAATGCTGTTGATATGCTTACCAAACCTGTGTCGAAGCTCAAGCTAGCAATCTGTCTTAGTCAGATCGGCTTCCAGCTTCCTGAAAAAGGGTGAAGACATATCAAATCTAGAAGGAGAAGAGCTTGCATGTTGAGCTTAAGGTGGAGTTTGAAGTAAAATAAGCTCAAACATTCAACCATATATTCAACAACTGTTCACATTTCTTTTTCTTTACAGCTTGTTATTGTAACTACTTGTATCAAACACATGTATAAATAATCATCATTTACAAATTTGTAGTAACGACATAAAAAGCTTACAAGAAAGCTCTAAATCTGTAAAAAGAAAAAGGTGTGACTTAGCTCTTGAATAAAAACTCTTCTCCTTCCCGTGGATGTAGGCATCGTTTGCCGAACCACGTATATCATCGTGTAGATCTCTTCCTTCTCTTTTCTTTTACAAGATTGCATGTTCTTCATCGTCTTCATTCACTCAGTAATCGCTCATAACAATCAGAAAGAAAGAAAAGGGTTAGCAAAGTTTCTGCAAAATGATAGAGAGAACGAGAGAGAGAAAGAGATTAATTATTTTGAAATTCCCATCAGAATCAAGAATAGTCATTCATTTCCATCAGGCAAAAGATAGTGGGATATTCCACATGGTGCACATCAGCTGGAAGATCATAGACAAAGAAGGACTAAGTTCTCTACCAAACCAATTTAATTTGGGGCAAAATAACTTGGGTTCACGATTTGGATCAGCAAATAGGGCCTACAATTTATCATTTGGGCTTTACAGTTCATAATCTCAAATGTGTAGGCCCAACAAAAATGGTAGTTTAGTGATAGACCAAAAAAAATCGTTTGGCATTGATAAAGGTATATTTGTGATTGACTATTAAAATGGCCTATCACTAATGGAATATATAAATGATATTATCAATGTCGATAAACTCAAAATTTTTAAAAAATGTCATATTTGCAAATTATTTAGATGTGTGACATATTTATAAATATAACAACCAATTGTACAATCCACTACAATTATCTTATGTTTAACCACAGAATTGGGCTAATTTGAATATGATCAAGTAACTTTTTAGGATGAGAAGGAAAAAAGAGGATCAAATACTAAAAATGCAACTATCATAAATCGAATACGCAATCTACATATCTTCAGTTTGATGCTCCAACAATTGAGTTATAGCCCTTCAATGTTGCTAAGTTTCCTTTGCAGGTTACGTCAATATCACTATCTAAGCAAGTGGTCTACTACAATTCTATATATGAAGCGTTGGTGAGAGATTTGGGAGTGAATAAAGCAAAGGCACATGCATCCAAATCTCTATATTTGATAGAAATTGGAAGCAACGACATATTTGCCTACTTTGCATCACCCAACCTTGACAAAATCTACACTCCTCCACAGTATTTGAACTTAATGTCTCAACATTTCGAGAAGCAATTAAAGGTATGTTTTCAAAGGATATGTATGTGGGTGTTATTATATTCGTAGCTTATTTTATAAGAAAAAAAGATATAACTTTACCCCTTATATGTGGATGTAATATATATATATATTTGACTTTTGACTTGCATGTGCTTCAATAATAAACTTGTAAACTTCATAGTAAGTAGTGACCTACAAAATAAAAATAACGGCATATTAGTATGGTACTTACTATATACATTTGGACGTTTTAGTCAAATAATGAAAGAAAATTGTAGTAAATTTTAGTGTTAGAGAGTTGAGAACTCGGTAGGACTTACATCTCCTTTGAGTGATGATGACGTATTTATGAGAATTGACCTAAGATTTTTGCAAACACTAATCAACTCAGTCCTTGGGTTATGGGGCCTAAGGGTTGGTTTAGCACAATGACTAGTTGGCCTTCGACCTCTTTCTGTTATTTATTAGTAAATAGGAAACCGACACGTGTCCATGGTGTTTTAGACGGTTTCTTCAGGTAATTCTCTTATTCATTATTCTTTGACTCTTTGGTGTTTGAGAATTGGAATTGACTATATTTGTTTAAGGATGTTTTGATTTTTGTTCTATGAGCTGTTTCGCTGGATGTCTCAGGATATGTCCTACAAAGGTGTACCTCGGGATTCTGATTCTGCAGTTTATTTTTCCTTATCTGGAAAATCCTACGTAATTATGCTTCTAGGATTTTCTTCCTTTTTTAAGCTCTGCAGATTTTCAGTGGGGTTGTTTTCCTTTTTCCACTGTGCTTATTTTAGATCAAACTGTATTCTTGCTAGGGTTGCCGACTGATGTCTTTGATTTGTAGTTTTGTCTTTTGTGGGTGGCTAAACAACTTGATCATCTGTCAATCCTAAAGATTCTAAAGCAAGGAGTTTTGTTGATCTTGAGGTATTGTTTTAGATTGTCTTGAACCTTAAATTGATTTTTTTTTTTGAAAGAGTACTAAAGGTCGGGGATTAGTAGATGCACTTGGATATCTCAACTAAGTTCGCATATTCATAGCGCCCTCATCACGCCCCGATCCAAAATGATGCATTAATTCAACGAGAATACATAAAGGCAAGGAAGCCCAAAGTGCAAGTACAAAGGGGAGGATAGGCTAGAGGAAAGCATTCCAATTGAGAGCTATACAAGAAGCATCATAATTACAAAATAAATTAGATCTAGTACTCCGACGAGAAGGAAGATTGATAAGGTCTTCCCATAAGTGTCCCAGGGTTTTAGCCTCATTGAAAGTTCTTCTATTTCGCTCCCATTAAAGAGACCAAAGGCAAGCCCCAATAGGGGGTTTGAGGAGGTAGATTTGAGATTGGCCAACAGTTGCTTAGCGAAAGGGCAATGCATAAAGACATGTTTAGCAGTTTTGCCATCATTTTACAAAGAATGCACCAGTTCGGGCTAAGCATCATTATAGGAGAGAAAACCTGACATTTATCCCTAGTGTTCAAGCCTTTATGCAGCAGAATCTGTAAAAAGAAATGGGCTAAAAATTTACTTAAACAAATCAAGCTCCAGCTGAATCTCTTCGTTCCAGCTCACCTCACACAAGAAAACAAAGCATCTTTAGAGAAGTTAACCAAAACAAAAAAATAACTTCTCAAGACTGCTATATTTAACTAACTCTTTGTATAAATATGTATTGAAATTAAATCAAGAGAGTGAGAGCTCATTTTTGTGTGAATTTGTAAATAAACATAGAGAAAGACTCTTTAAAGCTTGAATAATAGTGAGAATCATACAAGTGGATGTAAGTAAAAAATGATTGAACCACTACAACTATTGTGTAGATCTTCTTTTTTCTCTACACACTTCTTTGATGCATGTTGATTTCTTTGATTCTACAAAAATCATCAAGATCTAGAGAAGCAACAGAGAGAAAACAAGTAAGAGCCCTAAAGAGAGATATCAAATTTCTAAAAATGAAAATCAAATTGAAGAGTTAAAGTTTTTTTACTTATTTAATGATCTGTTGAGTTTTATGTCCTTAAACTCGTGGTTTGTAGACAATAAACTCATTCTATAAATCGATAAAGTTGTTATTCAATATATGAATTGCTTATTTCATTTTAGAAATAAAATTTAATAAACTAAAAAAATCCATGACTATTATATGAGTACTTGAACTTTATGTGGAGATATAAAAGTGGATCAGGTTCGAGTAAATAATCAAAATGATCTTAGTATACGAATAAGGTTGGGTGCCTTATTCTGGTAACACTATTGGATACGACTCACTTTTTAGTTGTTACAAAGAGTTGTAGAGTGCTACAAACAAAGTGATCTTGATTCGTTCATGACATGAGAAGTGAGGGCATCCTGTGCAATGAGTTTGCATAAGATCAGACCAAGAAATAAGTCACTCTTACTTTATAATGTTGTTTACTATTTAAGACTAACTATTTCAAAACTATGACTTAGGTAACTTGACCATAATCTCGAGACTATGAACTCCTATTTCAGAATTATCCTTAGATTTACATGGGTGAGGGTTGGCTCAACAGTGCCGACTCAATAAACCTCCCATTTCAGGAGTAAGACTGAGTAGATAGTTGGGGACATAGGGTGCAAGATGGAATTCACTCCTACCCACTTTCAGGGATAGTAGAGAGGTTGTTCCCTTAAATGCTGACTCTAGGTCTTGAATCGGCCCTCTTCTCTTACTGTCCTGAGAGGGACTCAGTTTGATGATCGGATCACAAACCAATTGTTCATTAGAGGATAAGTGGGACTTAAGGAACAAGAGGTAATCTTGGGGGTAAAACAGCCTTTTGTGATCCAACCGTTATTATGAACAACCTGTGAATGATGAACATACTAATTATGGTCATATCAAGTTGACACAACATATCTACAGTGAAGGAAGTGCAACTACTGGACTTTAGTGGAGTGACCCGATAGTTAAGAAATGGGGGTTAATTTGGTGTAAATAGTTTAGCCAATTAATCTCTGATCGTTGGAGCATCTGTAGATCCATTAGGTCCCCCTACTAGCTCACAAATGGATTGGCCTTAATAACATGACAAGTTGATTTGAAACGTTCAAATTCGAATTAAGGGAATTAGTAATTATATGTGATATAATTACACGTTTAATTTTGGAATTAAACATAATTGGAGAATCGAATAATATATAAATATGATTTATATATTAATTTCATGAATAGAAATTCATGGTGATGGATTTGGTGACAAATTAATTTAATCTTATTTTGATATTAAATTAATATAAATAATTAAATTGTTTAATTAATTATTAATTATTAATTTTATTAGAAAAATTGATTATTGAATTAATTTTTGTAAAACTAATAAAATTTCAATTTTAATTAAAGAAAAAAAATTGGAAAAAAAATTTATTTTGAAAATCAATTTTCAAAATAAGAAAGGAGAATTGAAATTGAGAAAAATCTCAATGTGAAATTTTCCCACTTTCAATCAAGAAAGTTAGTCACCTTCTTACACATAATTCGATCACCAAATTCAAGGAGTATCTGGTATCACTTCAAGTGATTAGTTTGCATGAGGGTCATGTAATAAAACCACTCTTGATTGAGTGGAAAAGAGGATGCAATTGTTAAATTTATGAGTTTTTTAAAGTTGAAGAAGTTGTTCTTCAACAAGCTAAAAAACTAGAAAACCTCTCCTTCAATTTTCCTAAGTTCAAGCTTATTTTGAGTCTCACAACTCAATCTAAGGCTTATAGAGAATAGTAGGGAAGCTCTAGTGGTGGTCCACCACGAGATTTGGAGAACATTGCAGCTCAAGTTCGTGTTTGAAAAGGATCTTCAAAGGTATGTAATGAAACCCTCTTAATACCTCAGAATATGCTTAATTTGATGTCAAAAATTAAGGAATTAGAATGCCTAATAATCCTGTTTTCTTTTGCTGTATGTTTTTGTAAACTACCACTTCAGCTACGTGACAATTTCATTACCACGCATGTTACTTATGAATTTTCAAATTCAGGTCATTTAAAACAGAAGTGTTTTTCTGTTTAGGCCTTATCAAATCCGAAGTTAAAAGTCACACAGCCCAAAGGTTTTCGACTTTATAGAATCTATATAAAAAAGATGCACTTTTCGAGGAGATGAGTTGATCAAAGAGAACCAACATCCATGTTTAAAGTAATAAGGATAGATTAGAAATTTTCATGACTTTGACACTGAAAAAACCATAAGTTGAAATTCTCCATCGAATTTGATCTTCTTCAGTGCCAGGTCTCGGGTGAGTCCAAACATCTGAAATCTGGTTCCAGGTGCCTTCTTTGGTAGTCATCAGAGGTCTATGAAATTTGAGGCACCACTCTGTTGAATCTTCATTCCAAGCATCTTTAATGGTAATTAAATCATCACCTGCCAGTGTAAAAAAGCTAGGATAAAGGTCACATGACAGTTCACTCGAAGTCTAAGGCTAATTGATTCTTGAGAAGGGATTCTTAAACTTAAGGGGAGCCTAAGTTCGTCAAGTGAACTAATCATCTTCATTTGAAAGTAGAAAAATTACATTTGAGAAGGAGTCTTAAACTTAGGGGAAACATAAATGATCGTTTACTAATATGTTCATGTCACACCGTCTCCCGACCCTTTTCTCTCATACCTGAAAGAAGATGTGAAGATAGCTGATACCACCTTTGTGATATCAACTGCTCAACTTCATACCAATTAACAAATAACTAATATGTATGAAACTTAATTAATTTTTATGAATAGTTACAAAGGTTTATATTAACATACAATATTAGCTTTAACAATCCTATTGACTTTCAAAGATAACCCAATCTGAGTCTGCACTATGAGAGAGTAGCAGTTCCAGACCTTGGGTGGCTTTTCCCAGAAAGTTCCTCTTCCCGCTACCTGGGGGGGGATGAGGGGATAGAACATCAGAAAATGTGAGCTAGAATGCCCAATGAGTGGCACTCTTCAAATGAAAACAAGTTTTGTTTAAGGAACACATTTTTTGGAAAACAACTTTCACACATCATAATGCAACCCTTCCAGCCTGGTAACTGGCTATCCCTGGCATGATCATGTATTTCCTCGGGTATTCTTGTGAATTCTCGATATGAATGATGTGGAAACAATCTTAGTACCCTTATAGCTCGTCGAATGTGCACATGTCGACAATATCCAATTAGACGTGCTATAGACACGCTAACAATTTCCCTGTGTACAATCCCAATTTCTAATGCAAATCACAACAAGCAAAATAACACAGATCACATCAACCAATAAAATCCTAAAAAACGCATTTCCCGATCATGTCAATCTTTCAAACTTTACATATATATAATAACATACATATATATATAACCACCCATAGTCCTCATGTTATTCCTTAGAAATTCTCCTAACATATCTCTTGACCCGGATTTCCTTGAAATTCACTTCTTTTCAAAGAAATCCCAAATTAGTAAAAAATTCCTCCAACAATATCATTTTAATCCAAAAAATAACTTAAAAGTAAAAATAACCAGTTTACCCCATTTAAAAATATCAAAATAGGCCTAACGTCCCAAAACACAGCATTTGGAGATTATTTTGTAGGCTGATGGGAGTTGTGGCTGCAAGGTGGGCGTTGTCGTGCACAGCTGGACGTTGCTGGGTGTCAAGCTTCGTATAGGGTGGGCAGGACGCAACGTTGGGCGTCGCGCAGAGCCGGACGTGCGTTGGGCGATCACACGCACAAGGTTGGGCATGTGTTGGGCGATCGTGCGCGCGAGGCTGGGCGATGGGATGCGCACAAGCGTGTGTTGGGGCACTCAGTCATGTAGTCGTGCATGCTGATGAGCATTCGCGTGCCCGGCGTTATGCGTCCATGCGTGCCTGGCGTTGGCCGTCTGCGTGTTACCGAGGACGCGAGGGCAGGGCTGGGCGATGGGCTGCTGGGCGACAGGCGATGGGGGTCTGCGCAGTGCTATGCGTCTATCTGGGCCTTCAGCCTTACAACGCCGATTCCTTTTTCCTCACAACTCCAATTCAAATGGCAGCCAAGAGTCTCTTGCTTCACTCCTTTCTGCACACTCTCACACTAAGTTTACTAAAATTGCACAAGTAATTTGTTAAAACTAAGCCCCCCAAGCTGCCCTATTTATAGGCGTCCAAACTTGCCCACAGTTTGACACCTCCTCCTTTCTCGCATGTCCAAGTGCCCCTCCCTTATGCTAGCAACGACTTCTTTTAACACCTCTGCCCTAAAGTGTCTTCATGACCCTTGGCCAACGCAAAGCCTTTACTTTGCATGTTTTCTCATGTTTCCACCTCGCCTTAGTTCAAGCCCAAATCACCCTTCATCAGCCACTTGTCCAAATGAGTTGCTAACTTAACCTTATTCTCTAAGTAACGCCTTGTCAATGCGTATTCCACCAAATGCCTCTCATGAACGCATGTCATTGTTTAATGCTTGGTCCCTTCTTGTGCCTAGACTACTTTAAGACCATCACATACTTTCCTTTTGCCGCTCACTCGTTCCCACACATGGCTTACCCTTGGCGCATACCCTCTTTAGCTAACACATTACTTCATGCGCTCATCATTTACACATAGGTCGTCGCATGCTCTTCATTGCATACAACACAACCAACCCACACCATGCGTCCATCATGCATACAACACAAACCTCCTTGCCTAGGCCAACCTTGTCACATGTGTCCTATGAGGCCCTCCCTAACCTCAAGATGACTTAGCCATCACATGGCTTCAACGCAAAGGCATTGCCTCGCCCACTCATGCGATCAACTAACCTCTAATTGCCTTGGCCAACGCCTTTCCCTAACCTCTTAAGTCTTTGTGTAGCGCATGCTCCTTACCCTCCGCTAACACCTTGCGTTTGACATGTCCCTCATGCCCCTGCCTAGACAATTCTTCCCTGTCATTGCTCGACCAATCCACACCAGGCGTCCATCATGGACTTGCCAAGCACAACACTCATTGCTTGGTGTCTTGGCCGCGTGCTTCACACCAACGAATGGTGTCTTTATGCATTCCACACTTAATCAATAAGCTCACCTAACCTCTAATGGTAATGTCATCACCTAAACTTTAAATGGCAAGGCCATTGTTTTTCACACCTTCATCCCAATACATGGCATCAACGCATGCCTTCCACACGTAGCCAAAACTTTGTCTCCTAAAACCTCACTTGACTACAACTTATGTTTTAGTCTTCAAGGTCTAGTTTTCAACACTTAAGGTATTTTCCTCCTCTTTTATCCTTCTTCAAGCTTCCTTACTAACCAAGTTCCAATCTAACTCACTTAGGTGAAATTTTAGGGTTTTACACTATTGCTTAGGGGGAGCCTAAGTCTCTTTGAGAGGGAGTCTCACACTTAGAGCCTAAGTGATTATCCATCGAGTTGAGCTCTTTGTATGTCTTTGAATTTACCATCTATTTACAAATAAATACAATATCATAATCGCTTGACATTATATATTAGAAAAAGTATATTTTCCGGACACACTGTCCTTAAATGTGGTATATCACCGAACTGAGTTACCAAACTTTGAGTTTTATCTTTTTAAAGTTTATATTTTTCCATTACTGTTTGTCTTTGCTTGGAACATTGCAAGTAATACATTTATACTCTGTGAAAGTGTTAAATAACCTTTTAATTTCATTTGGTATAAATGTAAGATTGCTGGTGGTGTAAAAATACAGATTCAGATTGCCCTTTTTTTATCTTCTGTATTCATCTCAAATTATCATTAATTGATACACCTATACCGTTTACTTTACTCGCTTTCTTTGATAGTTAATGTGATGACATATTCAGTGTTATTTATGGCAGCGATTGTATGAAAATGGAGCACGTAAATTGGTGGTAATTGGTGTGGGGGTAATTGGATGCACCCCAGCAATGAGATACCAAAACTTCACTGAAGGATGCAATTCTGAAATGAATCGGTGGGCATTTGTGTTCAATCAACATCTCACATCAATGCTTAAGAAACTCAAAGATGAGTTATTTGGCTTTCATTTTTCCTACTTTGATGGCTTCTCTATCATGCTTAGCACCATTCACAAACCCACTTCTTTTGGTATGCTTATTCTTCCTATTTTCTATATTCCCTTTTTCACACTTTTCTCTATAAGCAAACTTTCAATTAGTTGAAGTTTTCTTTTTCTATTTGCTCAAATAGAGGTAGTGATTAATGCCTTAATGACTATTTGAATTTTTTATTTTAGTTTTTTGAAAATTAATAAGTTATAGACACTATTTTTATCTATTGATTTCGTTTTATTATCTCTATCTCGGAGTGTTGTCAAAAACAAAACCAAATTTCAAAAATTAAAAAGGTTAGTTTTTATCCAAAACTTGTGTCGTTTTGGAATTTAGCTAAAAATTCCAATCTTTACTTAGAAGGAAGGAAAACAACATGGTAAAATTGCAAAAATTTCAAAAATCAAAAATAAAAAATAAAATGGTTAGCAAACAGGACTTAAATTATGGTAACACCATATACATTCTTGAAAATCATTTCCTTCAAAGTACTGATCACTAAAATTGAGAGAGGAAACAAGAATAAAAAGAGATGAATGGTTTGCTTAGATTAACTTGAAAAAAATATTTTTATTTAAACTATTTTGATAAAAAAATTGTTTAAAATACACTTTAAAAGTGTTTTAAATGTTATTTTAAATGGTTATGAAACACTTTAATTTTTTTTTAAAATGATTTATTTTAAATAGTCGCCAAACATGAGGTGAATTAATGAATATATTTATAACAGAAGTCAATAAAGAATGTGTAAATTTACCTAGTACACATACAAAGAAAAATACATAGAAAAGACATGTTTACATGTTCTGCCTTTTTTTTTTTTTTTTTGGTTAATAAATTTTTTGGTGGAGATAGCTTCAAGTAGAATTTTAGCATCAATTAAAGTTGTAATCATTTAATTTAATTCTGGTAATAATTTAATTATAAATTTGTCTTCTTTGACTTTTATTTTTTGATTGTCAGGATTTAGTGAAGTTAAAGTAGCATGTTGTGGGTCTGGTAGACTAAAGGCTGAAGTAGCTTGCATTCCAAAAGTATCTTATTGCAACAACAGAGACAAGCATTTATTTTGGGATAAGTACCATCCAACACAACAAGCTCATCACTTTTTTTCTGATTTAATATTCAATGGACCACAAACATACACTTTCCCCATCAATGTTCAAACCCTTATAGCTATTTAAATCAACCAAATTTGGAAGCATAACACTTGTGGAGATAAACAAATGTGTATATGAATTATGAGGACTTCTTTATTTGGTTTAGTTGACTCATTATTCTTGTAGGGTTCTCTCTTTCGGAATTGCACAGGAATATGGTTTGATATTTGGATATAAAAATTCAAGAAAACTAAATGAATTGATTAATTTGTATTTGATTATAGAAAAAGATGAATGCAAATACTAATATTGGTATTGTCGAAATTTGCTTGGCATTAAAAAAAATGACAAGTTATTAAAGAGGTTTAGGTTAATGGCAATTAAGTAATGCTTTGTTGTAAATGGCAAGATCCTCAGACGACCAACAGGACAAGCAAACAATCAGAAAACAGCGGTCAGACAAAGAATGAAACCTACAAAACAAAAGGTCATTATAGGCTGAGTCGCGGAGCTCGCTCTCTTTAAGATGTTTCGCTCGCTCTCTTTAAGATGTTTTGCTACTCTACCCATGTGTGCAAGTAGGTCAGGAATACTGTCAGGTCGTTACCAAGATAAAACAGCTCAAAAAAAAAAAAAAAAAAACCAGATAAAAAATGCATCATTACCGACTGAAACACATACCCTTCTGACTGATTGGAAGAAAAAATAAGTAGAGGAGAGCGATCGAAATAGAAGAAAGTGTAGAAAAAATGTTGTGCTCTAAGTTGCTGAAGGGCACACCTTTTATAGGCCTTCAGAGGTGAACTGCTACGAGAGGAAAGCGCGGTTAGCCTCTGAACATGCGCATAGAAGGCGGACGGCTGAAGATGCAGACGGAAGATGTACGGGGAAAGACCGAGAAGACACGACAAACTAAGGATTTTTTTCCTTTTTAAAAAAAATAAAAATAATAAGATAAAAAATAATAATATTTGTATGAAAAAAACAATCACACATACCCGCCCGGACGGTGGCAGCGTACATGTGGGACGTCCACCGAACCCACATTGGTCAATCTACTCACTCCCTCTAAAACATAGGTACTCCTTGAGGCCCAAACCCATAGCCCAAGGTTGAAGTACAAAAAGGAGACTTCCTTTTCAAAATTTTCTAATGTGAGATTCTCCAACCAAAGGTTGGTTCCCTTATGATTTTTTTTTTCTAAAAAATAAATTTTCATCAAACAATCCCCCATTTGAAAATTTAAACATAAGAGAAACAAAAAAATTTCATCGAGCAGTTTTAGTTTATACGATACTGTGTATAAGCAAAGGTGTCTTACGACTTGAACCTTTACATAGTGTAGATGATTTCAAATATACTAGAATAACCCTTGGTTTTGAACTTTATCTCTAACATCTCACACATAGTGTCATTAAGGTATAGTTCGAAAGCTCGTGTTCTAACGTCTAGCATGTGTATCCTGGTTTAATGAACACTCTAAAAAGTTTGCCTAAAAAACTACATAGGAAGCGACCCCCACTTCCACATTCACATAGGTGAGTCTATTAGGAGTACTTCTGTAGCTAGGTACTCCAGTTGTCATCAAGTATAGATCTCATTAAGAATTGAGTTCAACCTCTCTTACGCTTTAGGATATCATGCTCAGATTCTAATTCATAGGAATGGAACTCTGTGTTTGGTTTAGCATGATTCACTATATATCACTTGTAATCAGTTATTACTCGTTGAACCTGTTTCTTGGGATCTCCAGTCTACAGGTTGGGTTTTTCTCAGAGTGATTCATCTTTCTATAGGCATGAGTCCTATCTTTTATGAGGTTTTGAAAACCTTCTATCTGGCCAGTCCTTTCATCAAAGGATCTGCCAAATTTTCATCAGTCTATATATGATCCACTCTAATTGCATCAGTAGTGAGAAACTCTCTAATGGTACTGTGCTTACAACATATTTGTCGTCTCTTTCCATTGTAGTAACGATTCTGAACTTTTGCGATTGTTGCAGTACTATCGCAACGGATCAATATGGCTGGTACCGACTTTTCCTATAAGGGAATCTTTGATAGCAGACTTCTAAGCCAGCCTACTTCTTCACTAGCTTTCGCTAGTGCTATCATTTCTGACACCATCGTAGATTGGGCTAAAATAGTCTGTTTCTTGGACTTCCAAGAGACAACTCTGCCTGATATGTTAAAAATATAGTAACTTGTAGCCTTTGAATCATCTGAAAGAGAGTTTCAATCAGCATCGTTGAACCTTTCTAGGATAGCGAGAAACTTCTGATAATGTAATCTTAGGTTTTGGGTTTTCTTCAAGTACCTCATAATTCTTTCTATAGCATTCCAATGTTCTTTACTAGGTCTGCTTGTAAACCAGCAAAGTAATCCTAGAACATAAGCTATGTCAGACTTAATACAATCAGCAGCATATCTAAGACTGCCTATGATGCTTGCATACTCAGACTGATTAACACTGTCACAAATGTTCGTGAACAACTTAGCACTAGGGTCATAATAAGTACGGACTGGTTTACATTCAAAGTAATTATAATTTTTTAGAATCTTTTCTGCATAGTTAGATTGATCTAAAGAAAATCCCTTTTCAGACCTAGTCACTTTTATGCCTAAGATTACACTAGCTTCTCTTAAGTTTTTCATGTCCAAGTTTGCACTCAATATTGATTTCACATCATTTATGACGTGCAAGTTCGACCCAGAGATCAACATATTATCTACATATAGACACAAGATAGTGCAAAGATTATTTTCAAACTTATAGTATATGTATTTAACACTTTCATTAACCTCGAAACCTTTTGATAGGATTAGGTCATCAAACTTTTTATGTCATTGCTTAGGAGCTTGTTTTAATCCATAGAGGGATTTGTCTAATTTACGCACCTTATTTTCTTGACCATAGACTACAAAACCGTCAGGTTGTTCCATGTAAATCTTTTCTTCAAGTTCACCATTTAGGAAGGTAGTCTTTACATCCATCTGATGTATTACGAGGTTATAAAGGGAAGAGAGAGAAAACAAGACACAAATTGAGTTAATTCTAGTGACAGGGGAGAAAGTGTCAAAGAAGTCTACGTTTTCTCTTTGTCTAAAGCCCTTTGCCACTAACCTAGCTTTAAACTTGTCAATTGTTCCATTAGGTCTAAGTTTCTTCCTTAAGATCCATTTGCATCCTATTGCCTTGCAACCTGGGGGTAGATCTATTAAGTGTCAAGTTCTATTTGACTTAAATGAGTCCATCTCATCATTTATGGCTTCTTGTCATAGGTTGGAATCTATTGAGGACAAGGTAGCTTTTAGATCTTTAGGATCTTCTTCTACATTATAGGTCTGGAAGTCATCCCTAAAATCCTTGGTGGTTCTAGTTCTTTTGCTTCTTCTAGGTTCTGGATCGGTTTCCTCTATAGAGGTAGGATTTCTAACTAAGGTTAGATCACTGGATCCCGAGCCCTCAGTATTCCTTGATTTAAAAGGAAATCTATCCTCAAAGAAGTTGACATCACTCGATGATCACTTGGTTTACTAGATCATAGAACCTATAGGCTTTACTATTTAAGGCATAACCTATAAAGACGCACTCATAGGCTCTACTAGCTAGCTTTCTCCTTTTCGGGTATGGAATCCTTACAAAGGCTAGACAACCCCATGTTCTAAAATAAGACAAGTTTGGTTTCTTATTCTTGAGGATTTCGTAAGGTGAAGTTGTGCTTTTAGACTTTGGGATTCTATTTAGAACATAACACACGATGAGGATGATTTCACCCCACCAATAAGACACACTCCTAAACTAAGTAAAATAGCAAATACTAGCTCAAGTTCTAGTTTTTCTTTTGGCTTTTCGGTTCATTTTAGGAGAGCAAGGTGCGCTCTTTTCGTGTATTATTTCATGTGAGTTAAAGAACTCATTAAAGTTGTCCAAGACGTACTCAGTTCCCTTATCACTACGATGTCTTTTAATCTTTCTGTGAAACTGATTCTCTACTTTTGAAACAAATAATTTGAAGGCATCAAAAGCATCACTTTTATTTTTCAGTAAATATACAAAAGTAAAATTACAGCAATCATCAATAAAAGTAATGAAATATTTTTTACTCCTGAATGGGATTTTACAGCCCAAAAACGCGGTTGTGGGAGGGGATTTGCCAATACACCTTAACAAAATGGTGTATCAGAAAGGATAAACAGAACCCTGTTAGACATGGTTCGATAAATGACAAATTATGCTTCTTTACCTAACTCATTCTCGGGTTATGCAGGTGGAGACTACAACTTATCTTTAAATTAGACATGGGAGAATATTGTCAATACCAATTCCTGTGGAGGGAAAAATAGAGTTTTTAAATCAATCGATGGTCAACTTCATAACATGGCCTCGTGAACTAGTAATTATGGACGACGAGGAAAAAGTATGCCTCTTTTTCACTATATGAGTTTGGTTATTTATTATTTTTCGTATTTTGAATTTGTATCTTTGGTTATGGTAGGAGTATTCAACAATTAAGAGATTTACCAATACCAATTCCTCCAAATATACGGACACCAACGACACCATTAAGCTCTTTAATGGACATGACATACACAACATAAATGATGTAGACATGATTCGTATCAATTTACTTGGGAGGGGTATATTTGTTTATTTAGGCCGTGATGATATGATTCATTATTGCAGTATGGTTGAAATTGGTTATATGTGTATATTGACATACATTGGATAAGTATTATTCATCTTGATTCACAATATTCATATATATTTTTTTCATGTTTAAATAATGACTTTTGCTTTGTTTAGGTATCTTTGGGATGAATGTGACGGACATGACATACACAACATAAACGATGTAGACATGATTCGTATTAATTTGAACGAGCACATATTTGGAAGGGGCATATCTATTTATTTAGGCCGTCATGATCTGATTTAATATTGCAGTATGGTTGAAATTGGTTATATTTGTATATTGACATACATTGCATAAGTATTACTCATCTTGATTCACAATCTTCATGTATATTTTTTTCATGTTTAAATAATGACTTTTGCTTTATTTAGGTATCTTTGGGATGAATGTGACCGTGATAATACCAAGAAGTTTTTTATACTTGACCAAGAAAAATATCACCACATGTGAAGTCTCTAGACCTTCGACCTAGAAATTTAGCCAACCAACTAGAATCGGCTAATTTGGACCAATTATTTCTTATTCCATATAACACAAAGTAAGTAAATACTAGTTCTTTAGTTATTTTTAATTTTCATTATATGCGTACTAATTTTTCAAATTTGTTGCTTATTATAGCTATCATTGGATATTGATTGTAATCAATTTCCAAGAAAATTATGTTTATGTTTTAGACTCTACTCGAAGTAAGGTTCAAGAGAAATTTCATGGAGTTATAAATATGTAAGTGTAATTGAACTTTCTTAGCTCTTAATTCAAATATTTATGTTTGTCTAATGTTTTCAAACTATTAGTGGATTGAAAACATGACAAGCCAAGCACGATCTCTAACACCATCGGTCTATTCCAAAATGGAAACCTATAAAGGTTACATTAATTTTTTAACAAATTATGTTCATTCAAACATAAGAATAATTATTTTCAACTTTTTCACATGCATGCCCCCATCAATTAGATTTTGTAGGATGCAGGTACTATGTGCAAAAGTATATACATGAAATAGTGCATAATCCTACTACTCCCATTACTAGCCTCGTACGTAAATTATTTATTTTTTATATACTAGCTTTAATTTAATAAATCATGTAAACTTATGTTGAGTTTATCTTCTTTTTTTTTTCTTTTTGTAGTTCAATACAAAAAATGCATATACCCAAGGAGAGATTGACATTATTCGAACACAATAGGCAAGTTTTGTTGGCCGATTTGTGTAAGGATGTACTTATTTATTTATTTATTTATTTTTTGTCTCAACAGAATGTAAATGCTAGCTTAAAATGAATCTTGACGAGTTTTGAGTAAAATATGCAAGTTTAGAATGAATCTGAAGTACTAATCGTTGGTTTGTGGATAGACAAATTATTATCTAACCATGATCTTTTTATTGGAAGATTTATGTATAATTTTTTTGTTTATGGGTATTGGGTGTAAGTACTCATCGAATTACTAATTGATATTTGTGAAGGAGAGAAATGATTATTAATACTATACAAGTGTTTGGTATTTCTGATTGTAGTTTTGGAGAAGCGGATAGTTCCATATGAGTGTTGGATATGATAATTTTAATTATTGTTCTATGGAAGTGTATTAACGATATACAAATGTTGATTAGTATGTTTATTCATATTTAATAAGTACTTATATAATGGATTGGAAGTACTAATTATTGTTTGTGGATAAATTATTATAGAAGTGTGCTTTAATGCAGGTAACTTTTTATTTAGTTTTGTGGTAGAGTGTATTGTTGTGTTTATTGTTATATTTTAGGTATGGGTTATGTGCATTTATAGGTGGAAGAGAAATATTGTTGGCTTGCCATGTAGAAAGCCATACACTACAATAAACAATTTTTTATATTTTTTTTAATAAAATACGATGATGGACATTTTCTGACTCAACATGAGACATATAATGATGCTTTTAACTGTTTGACCTACATTAAAAATCGATTGGATAATATAAAAAGTGAGGCATAAAAAAAAGGACAATTATTGAAAAAAAATTGGTAAAAACCGACATTGAAGATGGCATACAATGTCGATTTTAAACCACAATCGGGTAGGAACCCTCCATTCTGCTTGAAACTCGACATTGAAGATGGTGTACAATGTTAGTTTTGAACAGACATTGAAGATAATTGGTACTAAAATTTTGGTCAGCTATATTGTTATTTAACCAACATTAAAGACGTTTCATAACACAATCTTCAATGTCGGTTTTCAGTCGACATTAAAGTCTTTTAATGTCAATTTTAAACCGACAAGTACTCCCACTCCCAACCCTTCTCCATAACACTTATTATTAACATTCAAAGCTTTGAAGTTTGAAGATATGGCGAACAAGTTGGGACCTTCTTCTATCTTTTCCTCTCTTCTCTTCTTCTCTTTGGTAAGCTTTTATCTTCTTTAAGTCACCTTCTTCAGTGTGATTTATTCTCTTAACATGGGCCATTATTGTTCGACCTGCATTTTAGATCATCGGAACCACTTTAGCGGCTCGTAATCTGAATGACAATGTGTTCGAATGGTTGAAGAAGGACCATCGTGGTCTTCCCCGTGCTGTTATTCACGTCTCCGATCTAGACCGTTCTATTAGGTATGTCATCTACGTATGCTTCTTAACCTATATTCATATAATTTAAGAGCTAAAGTTTTGGGTATATTGGTGACATCCTATCTAAACTTCTTTTTTCGTAATATCCTTTTATTTCATATTTAACTAAGAAATACGAACACTTTAGTTTGGTTAATATTGTCCTTGTATAGAGATATTGTATATTTACGTTAGTGGTATAAAGTCAAAGTAAAACCAATATTTGTCGTGTAAACATCAAACATTTGTTGTGTATACCAAATAGATAAATATTTGACAAAAATAATAAATTTTGAGAACAAAATACATCAAACTGATTTTGTATGCATATAAATGCATAAATTCATTGACTTTGGATTTCCTTGTTTAGAAATGATATAAATTAAAAAATATATATTTACATAAATGTCCTCTTGTTTTGTGTGTCCTAACTAGATTTTTTTTAAGAAAAATGACATGTTGTGTCCATGTCGCATATTTGTCGCATCGTGTATGTGTTTTTCTTAGTAACCAACTATAGTTCAATTGAGTCAAATCATGTAACCTACTTTTTCAAATTCAAACGTAAAATCTATCGAACACCAATTTATTTTATATCGTAAAATCATAATTTACCAATGATTATATTAGAAGCTACGCTACTAATTTCAAACCATGCCTATTAATGCTTTTGATTAATTTGTAGGTTTTACATGCAAGGCTTTGGAATGAAACTTTTAAAAAGAAGGAATTTCCCCGATCGTCAATATAGAGACGCCCTCATTGGATTTGGGCCCCAAAATACTCATTTCTTATTAGAATTAAGACAAAATGAGATATAACATATTTAATTAAGGTTCTGTTCGATAACAATTTTATTTTTTATTTTTTATTTTAATAATTAAATCTATTTCCTCTTTATTTATTATAATGATTTACATATTTCTTAACTATCATTGTTGAATTTTAGTCAAATTTTAAAAACAAAAACAAATTTTTAAAAACTACTTTTTTAATCTTCAAAATTTGGTTTGGAAGTAATGTCTATAGACTTAATTTTTAAAAATAAAAATAAAAAATTAAATGGTTATCAAAGGAAACCAAAATAACGTACCCATAATAACACTTAAGAATATATCTTAATAATAATCTCTTATCTCAAATTTTCAGGATATGATTCAAATGATGTATTTATTGGGACAGAGTTTGGACACTTTGGGATCGCCACTCAAGATGTGGGGTTTTTTTTTTTTTAATATATAGTTCTTATAATATGTTCCTTTTATTATTGAATTGATAATTAATTATAAACATATGGTTTTGTAGATCTACAAAACTGTGGAGAAAGCTAGAGCTAATGGTGCATTGGTTATCCATAAACCCCAAAAAGTTAACCAAACCATCTTTGCATTTGTGGAAGATCATGATGGTTATAAGTTTAAGCTCATTCAAAGGACAACTTCAAGTGATCCTCTTGTTGAAATCATGCTTCATGTACAAGATTTGAATACTTCCCTCAACTTCTATACAAAGGTAAGCTTGGATTCTAGATATTGAATAGAGAATTTCAGCCTTTGATTGATTTTGATCGAATATAGTATATCTTATGCTATTTGAACAACGGTTAATGTAAGCTAATCTAAAGATGACTATTTAATTTTTCGTTTTAGTTTTTGAAAATTAAGCTTATAAACACTCTTTTACTTCTAAATTTCTTGCTTTATTATCTATTTTCTATTGAAGTTTTCAAAAACCAACCTATAAGGTTTGAAATCTAAAAAAATAATTTATTTTTTTCTTTTTTATTTTTTTATTTTTTCTTTTTTATTTATTTCCCTTTTTTTAAGAATTGGCTAAGAATTCAACTCTTTTACCTTAAAAAGATAGAAATCATTATAAGAAAATTGAGACAAAATAAATTTACTTTTAAAAATAATATATATATATATATATATATATATATATGTATGTATGTATAAAACCAAATAATTTTGTAATGAGACCTAAAATATTTATTTATTTATTTATTTATTTTACGTCTTTTGGAGTGTTATAGATTTGTTATTATGTAGTGATACTTCCTTCTTGAAAAAGTAAGAGACATGCATTTTTATTATACAAAGATATGGATTGAGCTTCGATCAATGCCAAATGATTTCATATTCATAAGTTATTTTCATGAAAAAATCAAAGGTAATGAATTGTTATAATATCTAATATTATTCGATTATTGTGTATGAAGTTTAATTTTAGACTAATATTGAAGTAATTGTCTTATACGTTGCTTAACGCAGGCATTAGGAATGAAGTTGTTTGAGAGGCAGAATAATTCAACAGGACAGGTATAGAAACTATCATTTCATTTCGAATTTAATATATACAAGTAATTTCAACTTTGGTTTAATGCAAATACTTTATGCTGCCGTTCTCAAAAAATAAAAAATGATAATAAAAAAGTGTCAAATTTATAAAAGGAAGAGTTACAAATATAGACATTAGACCCAAAATATTAGCAGATATAACATAATGTAAAAAAATTGTAAATATGATCAAATTTAAATAGTCTATCGATAATAGATCATATTATTAGTAGGAGTCTATCAGTGATAGACCATATCATTGGTAAGAGTTTATCAACGATATAAGTCTATCGCTGATAGATTTGTCTATATTTGCAATTTTTTTTAAATGATATTATACACTTGGTTATTATTCCTAAAATTGCTACCAATTGCAATTACACTTTATAAAAATTTAAAAAAAAAAAATGCCTTTTAATAGAAGTTCTGTTTTTTTCCATTATTTTATATCGTTATCTTTATTTTCTATTTGTCACTCAATTATTGGTTTTTTCATAGTCAAATTCTAAACAATAATAATTTTTTATGTTGGTCTCATTTAATAACTATTTTGTTTTTTGTTTTTTGTTTTTTGTTTTTGGTTTTTGGCCTTTCAAAAAGTTGTTTTTTGTTTTTGGAATTTGGTTAAAAATTCAACTATTGTACTTAAGAAAGATGCAAATCATTGTAAGAAATGTAGATGAAATAGTCTTAATTTCCAATAACAAAAACAAACTAAATGGTTATCAAGCGAGTCCTACTTTTTTCGGTTTTCTAATTTTTGTTTGGTTTTTTAAACTAAAAAGTAAATAACAAAGAAAGAAATTTAGATGTGAAAGTAGTGTTTATAGGTCTAACTTCAAATACAAAAAAACAAAAAATCAAATGGTTACCCAAGTAGTTTTCTTCCATTGATTTTTGAAAACATTTCTATTTGAATTTATTTTTTAATATATATATATATATATTTTTTTAACAAATTTAGTTAAGAATTCAAATCTTTAGTTAAGAATTCAAATGTTTATTTAAAAAAAAAAAAAAAAATGCTTCCATTCTAGAGATTTAAAGGCAAATTTATTATATAATAGGTTATAATATTATTTTCTTCAACTAAAAGTATTTTAAAATGTCTTGGTTTATTATTTTGTTGGGCAGATTGTTTTGGGGACTTTGGGTTATGGAGTAAACCCAAGTAAAACAACAATCTTGCAATTGGAAAAGAGAAAAAATATCCCTCGTGATGATGGACGAGATGGCTATTCGATGGTATGCCCAAACTTTAAGCACTATTTTTTTATTTTTTTTTTTAACTATATGATATGTTATTTTTAGACTCAGTTTCCTCTAATTCTTCTTTTCATTTGTCAAAGTGAACATAACTCAACTGACATGTAATCTATTAATAATAATAAAATAAAAAAAATAAAAAACTATAGTTCGAATCTTTCAATTTCCTATTGTACTATAAAAATCTTCCTCAACATGAAGTATTATTAACGTTGATTTGAAGCACTAATTCAATGGTTATAGTATTAATAATAACTTAGCTATAATCACATTGAGCTTAACTTATTTGTTACAATATTTACTAGCATCTCGAAGTTGTAAGATTTCATTGAAAAATAGAGAGACCTCACAATAATTATATAATAAGATGCATGAATATATATTACTCCTCTTGTTGCTTATCAGTTCCAATCAGTTTTGAGATGAAACCTCATGTTTATCTAACATATAATTTCAAAGCTTATAATACTCAAAAAGATATATCTGGTAAAAAAAAATGTTTATGAGATATACATAGATTACTCCTCTCAGAGCCAATTAATTTTGGGACTCATCAGTATTATATTCTAGATTTAAATTGTACATCGATCTCTATACTTTCGATTTTGGTTCGTTTTGTTTTTTATACTTCGAAAATGTTCAGCTTAATTCTCATATTTTAAATTTTAGTTCATTTTGGTTCAATATACTTTTAAAATGTTCATTTTTTCTGTTAGTACTTTTAACTTATACGTTTAAAATGAATAGATGGAATAATCCTTCAACTTCTTTTTCTAAAGAAAGTCATCTTGTTTGGCTCTTGTCTTATTGTTCTATCAACATATATACATAATGGAAAATTGAAAAGTAAATAATATTATGATTGGTTATTCCATTTTCAGGTGTATATTGGCACTGACAATGTAAACAAGAGTGCTGAAGCTGCTAAGTTGGTAATGAAAGAGCTTGGTGGTAATCTAATAATCGAGCCTGTTCTCTTTTCCAATATCAATGTCAAATTAACTGGCTTTACTGACCCAGATAACTGGATAACTGTAAGTACTACAACATTTTACTTCTTTTATTTTATATTTTTTGTAAATTACAAAAATCACCTCTAAAAGCGTCATAGTTGCGATTATACCCTTAAACTTTCAATTTAAAAAATTATACCCTCAAATTTGTATAAGTATTAGAATTTGATCAAATTGGTTCTTGAATTTTATATGATTGTATTAATGGATACATTTGTATAAGTTTGAGTGTTCATTTTTTATCATTTTTGGATTCAATTTCAACAATTATTGTAAGTTTGAGGGTCTAATTTTAATACGTGTAGAAGTTTGAGTGCTTAATTTTTAGAATTGAAAGTTTGAGGGTGTAATTGTAACTACTACGGTATTTTTTGCAATTTGCCCTTATATTTTTATTTGGTGAATTGGAAAAGTTAACTCTGAAATATGGTGGTACTTATAATTACATCTTTAAAATCTCAATTGTCAAAAATGAGCCCTCAAATTTATAAGTGTAAAAATTAGACCTTCAAACTTACATTAGTTATAGAAATTCGGTCCACCAAATGATAAAATTGAACTCTAAAACTTATATAATTGTTATAATTTCTACAATTATGTAAGTCTAAGGGTTCAATTTTAACACTTGTATAAATTTGAGAACTCAATTTTTATAATTGAAAGTTAAATGGTATAATTACAACTACCATCATATACTTTACGGATGGTTTTTACAATTTTTTCTAATTTTTTTTAATTATATTTTTATGAAATTAAATACACAAGAATTCTATTTTAATTTTTAACAAAAAAAAATAATCAATACATACCCTCTTAAACTTTGAGTTTGTACCACTTAAAACGTTAAAATAATTATTGTATCAATTAAATCCCAAATAAACTCCTAGACTTTTAAATCAATTTAAATCTTTTGTTTTGAGTTTTATTTTACAAATTTGTTAAGTGGTTTTTCATCAATATGAGTTGGTTTTTTCTCTTCTCGTCTTCTTTTTTCATTCTAGTCATTACATGTGAATTACTTTTCTTACTATTTTGGTAAGAATATATTTCTGAAGAACAATAAGATGGGATAGTCTAAATTCACGATTCAATTATTGGTTCTTTTAGTTTTAATTTAATTTTTCACAAATGCACACATGTATATATTTGATTTTATTAATTTCTCTTAAATTCTTATACATATCAACATTTATTTATTTATTTATTTATTTTTACCTTCAGAATATGGTCGACAATAAAGATTATCAAAGAGGAACACTATAAAGAAAAACAAGAATGTGAAAAGGATCAAATTCGGAGGATTATATACATTAATTTCTAGAAGACGAAGATCACTTTATTACTTACTTCAACTTGTACTTATTATAATATTATAGTGTTGTGTTATTTATTTCCCTATTTTGTTATTCACGTAGAGATTTTTCAACTCTTGTTTAGCGAATGTGGATGTCCTCTTGAGTGAATATACAATCAAGTTTATGAAGTTACTTTTAAATCATGTATTCTTATCAGAAGGGCAATTTGTATTATTTGTAGGTATGGTATGTAATTGGGCTCATTTTTATTATGTTTAGTCTCATTTCTTTTCTAATAATAATTATTATTTTCTAGTAGAACTTAAAATATAAAACTATTAATTAAGTGAAATTGTATTGGTTAGCAAAAAAAATATTATATGGGTTTTTGCAAATCTAGCAATGGTATCAATGGTAAACTGACTGATATACCTAATAGAAAGTACTAATTAGTTGACCCATATACCAAACATAAAATATATTAGTTAATTGATACACAAAACATGAAGTATATCAGATATATTATTAATATACATGTTGATACACCAAAAAGAATAAAATTAGAATAAAAAATGAAAATCAGATCTAACAATTTTTACTATATTTGTAAATTTTAAAAAATCATGGCTAAATTTAAAATTTTTAATTTTTTTTTTTTTTGGCTATTTTTGCAACTGCCCATTAATTAAGACAAATAAATAATTAGAGGCGAAAAGAAGTCGGGCATGTTCGAAGTAGACAATCTAGCTAATGCCAAAAGAAAGAGATATTGATATGCCAGCATGAGCATTATTCAATTGATATAAAGTTTGTAATATCGACTTGAGATCAAATATTCGATTCTCTTATTATATGTATTAAAAAAAAAAAAAGTAACGTGATGAAATATGTTTAAACATGTTTCCCTTCTATGGAATAATCAATGAGGTTGTAGTCGAATGCATGCATGTTTTGAGTTTCCATTTCGTCTTATTTTGTTTTTGTTTCAAACTAGCAAAATTCTAAGTTTTCGGTGGTTTTTTTTTTTTTTTTGAAATGGTATTTTAATTAAAGTATTGGGTGGGGGATCGAACCTCAGACCACGAGGTTAATAGTATGAATACTATGTCAGTTGAGCTATACTCTTATTGACAAATTTTCGGAGGTTGATAGCACTCCAAAAGTGCTAATTTTAAGACTCCTATTTGAACTAGTTTATGCTTAAAGTAAATTCTATGATGTCCTTTCAAGTGTTTGTAATGGTGATGAGATATGTAATTATTGAATATATATACCAGGAAAGAAAGTGAAGCAAATTGAATATTAAGACATAAAATTGGATTTAATTGTATAGATAAATTCATTATTTAGAAACTTTCAAATTGGATTGAAACCTCAAATTAAAATGATGTTTCATGTATAAACTTAACATGTATGAAAGTTAAATTTGTAGTTTCTTCAATTTGAATGAGTTATGTTTGATTTTTGTCAAGTAATAACTCAATCGAGTTAAAATTGATAAATGTTTCAATTTTCATATTTATTTTATTTTATTTTATATTTTGGAGAGTTACTAAGCCTCTAGCCTATAAATAGCAACTTGGTTCTTCATTTGAAGCATCTCATTCCGAAGTGAAGACTTCTACCCTTTCTTTATTTTTTTTCTTTTGTTTTTGAGTTGAGTTGAGAGCAAGTATCCAAGAGTTCTGCCAGATTTGATTAGTTCGAGGTTGCAGTTCTGCTGGAGTTAGTCGTTAGTATCCTATTGAAACGATTGCTATAGTCTACTTGCAGCCTATGCAGAGTGAATAATTGTCTTTAGGACAAAACTTATCAGAAGCATGCCTTAGACTATAATAAAGGTTTTGAGGTTCTTTCAACACTTTGGTTATATTCATATCCAATCCTTGTTACATCATCTAGCTTAAGTTTGAGTTTAAATACTATACAACTGTTTCTAATTAAGGTGTAATCAGTTTTCTAGTGTATTCAGTTCATATATATTCCATTTTTCCCAACAATCTGAAGACAATTAGTATTTAAACTGATGGCTACTGCAAACTCCTCCATCGATGTTTTTACTTCTGTCATGATGGGATCGTCCATTGTCAAACATCATGATGCAAAACCAGAGAAATTCAAGGGAGACAACTTCATGAAATGGCAAGAGAAGATTATCTTCTATCTCACCACACTGAATCTTGCTCACATTTTAAAGAAAAATTGTCCAATTACTCCAAAGCTACGAAGCAAGCATGGATGCGTTTGGACTTCCTATGCTGGAATTATATACTTAGGAGTCTTGAAGACACTTTATATAATGACTATTGCAATGTTGACAGTACATCAAAACTATTGTGGGAGGCATTAGACAAGAAGTACAAGTTGGAAGATGCTAGTAAAATTCATTGTGGAAAAATTCTTAGATTATAATATGATTAATACCAAGTTGGTAGTCAATCAAATGGAAGAATTGCAAATTATCGTCAGTGATTTGCAAAGTGAAGGATTAGACATCAGTGAGCCATTCCAAGTTGCTATGTAATTAAGCAGTTGCCTCCTTCTTGAAAGGACTTCAAATGTTATCTTAAACAAAAGCAAAAGGAATTATCCATGGAGAACCTTGCAATAAAACTCCATATAGAAGAGGATAATAGAAAAGGAGATAAAACTCCGCACGAAGCTGAAGCCAAGGCTCACATTGCTGAAGCTTCAAAACATAAACCCAAGAAGTAGAATTTCAAGAAGAAAAATGTGAATCATAAGTTAAGGAATGATGCTAGCAAGTACATTCGAGGCAATTGTTGTGTTTGTGGTAAGAATGGTCATACTGTTGCAATGTGCAAGCACAAGAAGGGACTAAAGGGAATTGAATCATGGTGAAAGCACGTAATTGCATTCTTTGATTCTTGAAACAATTAAAAATACAAATAATTAAGAGAAGGTTAAGCAACATACCTTTGCCGATCCACAAACACAACAAAAAAACTCTTCATCGAACCAGTAGTCTTGTTCTTAAAATTCTTCTACTTCCACGAGATCTTCCTTGCTATGACTCAAGCAAGGATCCGACTTATGGAAACCGCTTCTTGAAAGAATAAAGGGAATACGGAAGAATAATTTTCCAAGAACTTTTCTAAGAAAATTGAGAAAATTTCTAGATGGAGAATTTTATAGTAATCTCAGAGATTATTGTTGTAGAGGGTCTGTTCATAAGGGCTCCCAAGGGCCATATTTATAGCACTCTATGAGTTATCCTAATAGGGTTACTCCTAATTCTATTAGGATAACCCTTTTACAAAGATTTCAAATTAAATATTTAATAATATCCAATTTTAACAAATATCTACCAAACTAATATCTCATATAAAATGGTTTAAAATATATAAATCATATGTAAATATTTATATCTTACAAAATTTTTAATTTGAATCTCGTCCAAATTAAATAATTAATTATTTTAATCCAATTCAAATTAATTAATCAATTCTTCCTCCAATTATTTAATCCAAATCTTATTTAAATTAAATAACCTAATTATATGGATCTTATCCAAATAATTAATCATTTAAATCATATTCAAATAAATCAATTCTCTCATCCAATTAGTTCAAATGTTGTTCAAATTAAATAGTTTATTTATTTATATGGATCTCATCCAAATGAATTAATTCTCCATGTTATAAAGTTATAATTTTGAATCTCATTCAAATAAACTTTATAATAAATCATATAGTTAATCATATCAAATACCATTAATATTTTCCCTCATGAGTTTGAACATTTCAAATTTTCTTTCAACATAGTTGATCTTTGTTGGTCCTTGGTGAGCTAGCAATGAGACTTTATGGATCTATAGATTATAAGCTCTAATGATCCAAGATTAATAAATTAAATTCTTTAATTAAATTAACCTTCATTCATTAATTACAGGGCAAACGACTATAGACTTGTAGATAAACTCTTATGCACTATAGGATAAGTTGTGTCCATGGATATAATCAATATAAGCAAGCTGATCCTTTACGAATTGTTCATAATTACAGTTGGGTTAAATATTCGTTTTACCCTTGTAATTACCTTTTTTCTTTTAGTACCATAGATTCCTCTAATGAACAACTTTTTTTATGATCCAACCATAAACTAAGTCCCTCTCGAGCCATGAGAGAGTGGGACCCTTTGTTCAAGACTTGAAATCAACACTTAAGGGAACTACTCATCTACTTACCCTATACGGGCTAATTATATCTTGTGAAGTTATGTTCCCAACTCCTCATTTAGTCAAATCGTTAAAATGGTAAGCTTATTGAGTCGAGAACTTGGGTCACTCTCACCCATGCAAATCAAAGAGTTAACCTCATAAACAGGAATTCATAAATCACTCAGGATTAAGATCAAGTCAAACATGATCATTCTATGATATGTTAATCTCATCAATTAACGTATTTACAAAGAAAGACTAAATATTCCTCGGTCCGCTCTTATAAAAAAAATTTTGTATAAGATACTTCTACTCACATGTCTCCACATAAATGGTTGGGATCAAATCATTTGTAACTATTACAAAGTGAGTCGTATCCATAGTGTCACTAGGATAAGACACCCAACCTTATTCATATACTATAGACCTTTGAGGTTATCTCTTGAACATGATCCACCTTGTATGTTAACTTTTGAACATACTATAGACCTTTTAGGTTATCTCTTGAACATGATCCACCTTGTATGTTAACTACATGTTGTTCAAGACTACATATGATAACTTTGATTTTTTTTGGTTAATGGATAAATTAATATTGCATAAGTACTAATTAAATTAAAAACTAATTAATTATGAGGCTTTAGGGCACAAAACCCAATATATGATAGCCATTCCAAGTTACTACTGTGATTGAGAAGTTGCCTCCTTTTTGGAAGGACTTTAAATGCTATCTCAAATATAAGTGAAAGAAGTTATCCATGGAGAACCTTGCAGTAAAACCCCGTATAGAAGAGGATAACAAAAAAGGAGATAGAACTCCGCTAGAAGTTGAAACCAAGGCTCACATTGCTGAAGCATCAAAACTTAAACCCAACAAGTAAAATTTTAAGGAAAAAAATGTGAATCATGGTTCAAGGAATGATGCTAGCAAGCACATTTAAGGAAATTGTTGGATTTGTGTTAAGAATGGTCATACTGCTGCATAGTGCAAGTACAAGAAGGGACAAAGTTCCAACAATCAAGTCAATGTCGTGAAAAATGACGAGTTGGTTGCCATCATTTCTGAAGTAAATATGGCTCAAGACATCAAAGGTTGGTAGATTAATTCTAGTGCTATTAGGCACAATTGTAAGGACAAGTCATTGTTCGTTACATATGAGAAGATGGCAATGATAAGTTGTATATGGAAAATGCTTCAACTGCCTCTGTAGAAGGCAAGGGAAATGTCCTATTGAAATGGACTTCTGGAAAGATACTTACCCTCAGTTATGTGTGACATATGCCAGAGATTCGAGAGAATCTAGTGTTAAAAACCCTATTTAGCAAAAATGGGTTCAAGCTTGTATTTGAGTAAGATAAATTTATTCTAACAAAATGGGTATGTATGTGGGGAAAGGCTATCTGAGCAATGACATTTTTAAATTGAATATAATGGCGCAAATGCCAAAGAATAATAATAATATCAACTCTTCTGCTTATATTACTGAGTTGTGTGATGTATGACATTCTAGATTGGGATATGTCAATTACCATTCTTTAAATAAAATGGTAAGCTTAGGACTATTTTTGAATTTTAATATTGATAATAAACACAAATATGAAGTTTATGTTGAATCAAAGTTTATTAGAAAAACATTTTCGTCTATAGGTGGTGAATCAAAGTTTACTAGAAAATCAACTTGAGAAGAAAGTAAAGGTGCTCAGATCAGATAGAGGTGGTGAATATGAATCATCACCACTTTATGAATTTTGTGAAGTTAATAGTATAACTCATCAAACTACAACACCTTATACACCACAACAAAATAGTGTGGATGAAAGAAACAACCGAACTTTGAAGGACATGGTTAATTGCATATTAAATAGTTTAGGTTTACCTCACAATTTGTAGGGGGAAGCTTTGTTGATAGCAAATTTTATATTAAATAGAATTCCAAATAAGAAGACTAACGCCCTATAAAGTGTGGGATAAAAAGTTACCCTCATATAAAATGCTAAAAGATGTGGGTGTTTGGCAAAGGTACAAGTTCCTTTACCAAAAAGAACCAAACTTGGACCTAAGACAATTAATTGTGTCTTTATAGGCTATGCAATGCATAGTGCTTCTTATAAATTCATGGTGATTAAATAAAAAATAATTGATAACAATAATAATACCATAATGGAATATATTGAAGCTGAATTCTTTGAGGATATATTTCTTTTAAAAGAAGAAGGACACAAAATTATTGGTGCCAAAAGAATTAATGAGGCTAGCTTTTTGAAGGGTCAAGACGATCAAAATACTGAGTCCAAACCTAGAAGAAGTAAAAAAAGCTAAGAAACCTACTTCTTTTGTGTTTGGTTGTATGTCCTAAAACTTGCAGTTTATGATGTTAAACATTTTCATCAATAAAAATGTTATTGACATTTATTCAATAAAACTGTTGTTGAATATGTAAATTATACTTTTAAGACTAAATCCAAGAAACTAAGATCCATGGTTGTTACAAGGATACTTGAATCTTATGTGGAGACATAAAGATGGATCAAGTTCGAGTAAATAGCCAAAACGGTCTATAGTATATGAATAAGGTTGAGTACCTTATTTTGGTAACACTATTAGATACGACCCACTTCGTAACTAGTACAAACGTTGTGATCCTGAATCGTTCATGTGGAGACATGCGAGTTGAGGCATCCTCTGTAAATAGTTTGTATAAGACTAGGACCAAGAAATAAGTCACTCTTACTTTATAACATTGCTTACTGTATAAGACTCACTGTATCAAATCAATCACCTAGGTAACTTGACCTTAATCCTGAGCTAACTATGAACTTCTGTTTATTCAGGATTATCCTTAGATTTTCATAGGTGAGGGTTGGCTCAACAGCGTCGGCTCAATAAGCATCCCATTTTAGGGGTAAGACTGGGTAGATAATTCGGGACATAGCGTGCAAGACGGAATTCATTCCTACCCGATTTAGGGATAGTAGAGAGGTTGTTCTCTTAAGTGATGATTCCAGGCCTTGAACAAGGGACCCCACCCTCTCATTACACTACTACAGAAATTGGATTACTTAACGTTTTTCCAATGTCAAGTAAAGGGTATACTTGACACTTATAAAAGCGTCAACTATTCGAGTGTCAAGTATAGTGTGATAACTTGACTCCGAAAAAACGTCAAGACAGATGTTTCTTGATACAATTTTCGTGTCAAGAAATATAATACACTTGACACTGGTGGTATGTCAAGTTTATTGATTCTTGACATTGATTACGTATCATATATGATAATTCTTTGACCTTTTTATGTGTCAAGTATATGTGTTTTTGTTTTCAAATTAAATGCCCTAATCGATATTCACATTTTCTGCCTTGTATTCCAACAATACAATTACATCAACTAAATAAACATTATACATTTAAGATTTATCAACTCAATATATTCACTAAAAATCCATATGTTCAACTATGATCTTTCATATGAACACTCCTCAGAAATTACAACAATATTTTTTTTTCACATATACATGCACAAAATAAAATCTCAACTATTTCTTTTGTATACAAAACTCGACTTTCAACAAACACAAAAGTGACAAATTGTTTAATAAATAACCTCTCAACAAAGTACATTATTTAATCTATACATTGAACTTTGAAGTCTAAAGATCGAGAACTAAAGGTCAGGCAAGCCATGTTTAAGCAAGTCAACCTGCAAAATAGAATAAAGGGCAATAACATAAAATTTTAAAATATATAAATAAGTTTTAAGATACAACAACGACAAAAAGTCAAGCACATTCTAAAATTTAAAATAGAAGAATGCAGATACCTTTCCCCCAACTTTCACAACTTTCACAAAAATAGAGAATATTGGAAGCCCAATCTTATCTACAAGCAATAAAAAATTTCTTTAAAATTCCATTCACCAAAATAACCAATTAATTCCAAATAGATTACCCAAAGTGTGGCTTAATTCGAATGCCACTTCAAAACTACAACAAAGTAATCCAACCTACGAAAAGTTCAATAATAATGGTTACAAAACACAAATTCTAGCAACTATGTAATAATTCCAAAAGAGTTTCAAGGCCTTAATACGTATCAAAATATCCAAACATCGTTAACTTTGTTGGACAGTGACTCCAATCCCTTGAAATCTTTGAATTGAATATCAAAAATTGAAAATAACTCAATTATTAGACCAATACTTCAATGGGTAACAAAGAACGATTAATACTAACCTCCAAACTTACCAAAACCTTGCCAAGATCAGTCTCAAACCTATTGGACAGCAACTCAACTCCTTCCAACACTTCAAAATCAATCTCATCATCAAACATTCAAAAAAAGAAAATCATTATAGAAGATGCTACATTAAAACCCAATCACAAATTCATTCAAATACATCCAAAACACTTACCCGAAGTGTTTGATTAAATCGATTATTCACTTGAGCCTTGACCAACTTTCTTGAAAAGAAAACAAAAGAGGAACAAGAACACTCATACACTGATTTATTTGTCCAGTCTGAATATACATCAAACCAAAGTTTAATAACAAGTTACTGAAAGTACCAAAATTTGCAAAAGTCAAAACCTTGCAACCCCGCACAGCATGCTTCCAATCTTCAAACTCCGCTACAACCTAAATCTATAACCCAAACATAATGGGTTTTTATCAGAACTAACCCAAAATCAAAAAATAATCAAGATTATGCATATAAACCCACAAAATTACCAAACATTATCCAAAACAAGGATTGGAGGCATTCGGCTACAAATCTGGCAGGGCTAGGGCCGTTCGGCTATAGATCTGGACGGGGCTAAAGCGACAGAAGCGACAGAAGTAGTTTGAGGCGTTCGACTACAGATCTGGGTGGGGCTAAAGCAATGGAAGCGACGGAAGCGATAGAAGCGTTCGACTACAGATCTGGGCACGACTGAAGCGACGGAAGCAGTTGGGACTGTTTAGCTACAAATCTGGGTGGGGCTGAAGACTCGCGAACAACGTACACAACTGGCTGGCTAGCGCGACTGAGCAGACGATGGAATGAAAAAATCAATAATAGTGGCACGAAAAAGTACGAGGATGGAGGGAGAGGGCTCTCGGGCACACGGAAGGAGAAAAAGAATTTTGGGGGAAGGAGAAGGTCGTGAGTGAGATAGTGAAGGATGAGAGAAAGAGTTTTTAATTTAAGAGGGAAATGAAAATGGGAGAGGAAGGGAAACAAAAAATGAAGATTAAAAAAATATATACTTTTTATATTTTACTTGACATGAAAAAGTACAACTGTCAAGTAATTAGATTTTGTAGTAGTGCAGTCACTTAAAGTCTCTACACGATCACTGAGTAACACTAGACAATCACCCATAAACACCCCGCGATTGCTTACCCGTAACTACAAGATCGCTTACAAAATATTACACGATCGCTTACCATTTTCTATACGATCGCCTATTAAATGCTATACGATCACCTACCAAATGCTACACGATTGCTGAGCTCTACTAGATGATTGTTTAGCTCTGCTACAACGATCGTGTAGCAGAGCTAAGCGATCGTTGAGTAACACTAGACGATCACCTATAAATACCCCGCGATCACTAACTCAGAACTACACGATCGCTTACCAGTTTCTATACGATCGTCTACGAAAAGCTACACGATTGCTTAGTAACACTAGACGATCGCCCACTAACACCCCGTGATCGCTTATCCGGAACTACACAATTGCTTACAAAACATTACATAATCGCTTACCAGTTTCTATATGATCGCCTACCAAATGCTATACGATCACCTACCAAATACTACACGATTGCTGAGCTCTACTACATAATCGCTGAGTAACACTAGATGATCGCCCATAAATACCCTGCGATCGCTTACCCGGAACTACACGATCGCTTACAGAATATTACACGATCGATTACCAGTTTATATACGATCACCTACCAAATGTTATACGATCATCTACCAAATGCTATACGATCGTTGAGCTCTGCTACATGATCGCTTAGCTTTGCTAAATGATCGTTGAGTAACACTAGATGATCGCCCGCAAACACCCCGCGATCGCTTACCCGAAACTATACAATCACTTACAAAACATTACACGATCGCTTACCAGTTTCTATACGATCGCCTACCAAATGCTACACGATCATTGAGCTCTGCTACATAATCGCTTAGCTCTTTCTTTCTTGATATGGACATAATTGGAAGCCTATAAAATATCCAAAATATTTCATCAATCTCCGCTTTTTTAACCTTTTTACTTGACATGAAAAAAATGTCAAGTAAGAGCTTCTTATACTTGACACGTGAAACGTGTCAAGTAAGACCTTATATTATTTGACACGAAAATTGTGTCAAGTAAAGGTTTGCATGAAAATATCCGAAATATTCCATCAATCTCCACTTTTTTAACCCTTTTACTTTACATTTTTTTGTCCAAAATCATATTACTTGACGTTTTTTTCCACGGAAACGTCAAGTAATTAAAAACTACAAGTTTCAAGTAATGTAGATTTTGTAGTAGTGTTGGCCCGAGAAGGACATGGTTTAGTGATTGACTCACAAACCTATTATTCATTAAAGGATCAATAAGATTTAAGGAACAAGATGTAATTTCAGGGGTAAAACAACATTAGACTCAGTCGTTATTACGAACAACCAGTGAAGGGTCGACTTATCAATAGTTTAGAAACCCTCTTTTGTGAAAAACTAGTTTTAGCATGCTTTGAACTCAAATTAAGTGTAATTAGAGTGCTTAATGATTATGTTTGCTTCTGCATTATGCATGTTTATTCCATCATTTTGGACCTAATTTTATAACTTATATGATAAATTGTGATCCTCGGACTTTTTAATAAATTGTATCATCTCATAATGCACTTATTGGAAGGAAGCTATCTGGTTGATTTACCTCCTGGAAGTAAACCAATTGGGAGCAAATGAATTTTTAAGAAAAATCTGAAGGTTGACAACACTATTGATAAGTACAAAGCTCGTTTGGTAGCTAAAGGATTTCACTAAAAAGAAGGGTTAGATTTCTTTGATACCTATTCTCCAATAACGAGGATTGCATCTATAAGAATGTTAATTGTTATAGCAGCTTTACAAAATTTGGAAATGTACCAAACGGATGTAAAAATTGCATTTTTAATTAAATGGAGATTTAGATGAAGAAATTTATGTGGAACAATCTGAAGGGTTTGTTGTTAAAGGACTTGAAGATGAAATTTGTAAACTTGTTAAGTCTCTTTATGGGTTGAAATAAGCACGTAAACAATGGCATGAAAAGTTTGATCACACTATATTATTAAATGAATTTAAGATGAATGGGTGAGATAAATGCGTCTATGTTAAGACCATAGATCAAGAGTATGACATTGTTTGCTTGTATATGGATGATATGTTAATAATGGACACAAGTAGAAGTGTCATTGATTCCACTAAAAGGATGTTGAAATCCAACTTTGATATGAAAGATCTTGGTCTTACTGATGTTATCCTTGGAATGAAAAATAACAAAAAATTCAAGTAGATACATATCTCAATCTCATTATATAGAGAAAGTCCAAAGAAAATTTGATCATTTTGAGATTATGCTGGCTATTACTCCATTTAGTCCAAATTGTAAGTTGGAGTAAAACAACGATGAAAGTGTATCTTCTCTATAACATTTTAGAGTTATTGGTAGCTTAATACACCTAATGAATTGCACAAGACTCGATATTGCCTATTTAGTAGGAAGGTTAGCAAGATACACTAGCAATTCTAGGCATAATCATTGGAAAGCGTTAGTTAGAGTTCTAAGGTACTTGAAGTACACTTTAGACTATGGATTGCATTATACGAGGTATCCACATGTACTGGAATAATTTAGTGATGCTAATTTATTTTCTAATAGCATAGAGACTAAATCAATCAGTGGGTAAATTTTTACCTTAGGTGGAGCAACTATCCTGAAAATCTTCAAAAAAAAAAAAAAAAAAAAAGATGTGTATAGCAAGCTCTACTATGGAATCAGAATTTATAGCTCTTGATAAAGCAGGAGAAGAAGCTGAATGGCTTCGAAGTTTTCTTGAAGATATTCCATTGTGGCCAAGAATAATGTCTATATGGAAATTCACAACATATTAGACACAGACATAATTCGATAAGGCAATTGCCCTCTAATGGAATAATTTTCATTGATTATATGAAGTCAAAAAATAATATTGTAGATCCTTTGACGAAAGGATTGTTAAAAGAGCAAGTCATATATACATCAAGGGAAATGAGGCTAAAGCATATGAAATGATTTATCTAGTGGTAACCTAACCTAGTTGACTGAAGATCCCAAGATCTAGGTTTAATAAGCAAACTAGCTGGATAATTTATAGTTGACACACTAAATAACTTATATTTTATTCCCATTTCTATGATCTTCTAGGGTGTGTGATCTGTTGATGTTAATGTTATATTGATATCTTGTTTTACAAGAGTTGTAATGACAGGATGCTCTTAATCAATATTACCTATATGAGAATAGATGTGGGGTCGCTTATATGAGAACTTTTCAATGGCTTATGTTCTCTAAAACTCATGAATTCAGGATTTTGTCCAGAACCAAAATGGACATAAACGTATAGAACTCAAAGATACAAGATGAGTTGTATATGATATCTATAATCTCAATTCACTAATGAAAAAGATTGTTCTAGAGCTTAGTCCCACAATTTCTCCGGTAAATTTGATGGATGTTCAAGGCTAGAAGACTTCTAATACACAACTTGGTCTGTTTGCTCTCAACGGTTTTTGTTTGATTTGAGTTGTGTGTAGTCTCAATTCATTAATGAGAAGGATCACACACACACACACTCCTATAAATAGCAACTCAGTTATTCATTTGAAGCATTCCATTTC
Source organism: Benincasa hispida (assembly GCF_027475165.1). Taxonomy (NCBI): domain Eukaryota; kingdom Viridiplantae; phylum Streptophyta; class Magnoliopsida; order Cucurbitales; family Cucurbitaceae; genus Benincasa; species Benincasa hispida. The sequence goes on from NC_143488.1 coordinate 17,796,113, forward strand.
AAAGTGAAGAATTCTCTTCTTTCTTTCTTTCTTTCTTTCTTTCTTTCTTTCTTTTGTTCTCTAGTTAAGCTGAGAGCAAGTATCCAAGAGTTCTGTCAAATCCAAGCAGTTTGAGTTTACAGTTCTACTAGAGTTAGTCATTGTATTCTGCTAAACGATTATTGTTGCCTGCTTGCAGCCCGTGTAGAGAAAATAATTGCCTTCAGGACAACGCTTATCGGAAGCGTGCCTCAACTACATTTTGGAGTCGACAAAGGTTTTGAGGTTCTTTCAAGTTTTTTGTTATTTTTATATCTAAACCTTGTTACATCATCTGACTTAAGTTAGAGTTTGAATACTATATAATTGTTTCTAGTTGAGTTCCATGTAATCAGTTTGCTAGTGTATTCAATTCATATATATTTCATTTTCTCCAACAGTAATGAGAATTAAGAATTGTTAAGGTAAGGAACACAAAAACGTAGCCTTTGGAATATAAACCAAAGGTAAGGCATGAGAAGTACCAAATAGAAGCCTAAAATAACTAAAGTGTACGTATAAAACATTCCACGTTTCTAGGGAGAGGCACAACACTCTAGACCTGAGGGTTAAAGTCGCGACACTCTCCCAATTGGCGCTTGACAATGTTGTAAGGTAGAGAGCAACCATCACAAGGATATTGGAGATCGTTGTCATGCTTCAGATATAAAAAGACACTTGAAAGCCCTCAATGCTGCCAGGCGATAGTGACAACGCTGGTAGCATTGCAACACTCTCAACCTGTTTTTCTACTTATGCAGCTTTCAATCATGTAATGAAAGGGTAATGAAATTCAGTTCGAGACTAACTTAGAGCAAGAAAATAATTCAGAGAATAATTTGAGAGTTGAGAAGTTGTTGCAGAACAATCCAAAACTTGAAAGTGCGAATCATGAGTTTAACAAGCAATCTCATGATAGAGACTGTATCAGTTCGACTAGTCATTGCTCTTTTTGCGATTTTCTTTAATTTTTGAAATAGTTGAGTATCAACTTTTATTACTGTTGTACGATCGTGGTTAGCTTAGTTTAACCTTTTACGGTATTGGCAATATAGATTACAAGATGTTGACGCATCTATTACTTGTGAGCTAATAATTCGGTCATGATTTAAGACCGAATCTTCGGATCGTGTGGAAGAAGAAGTCCACACATTGCTATTTTTAGTAAGCATTAAATTAGTGATTTGTGGTTATTTTGTTGTTATAAATATAGGAATTCCATTACTTTTCTTTCTCCCGCTAGTATATTTTGCTTCTAGAATATTTTGTTTTGTCTGTTTTCTTCAAATATATATCAGAGTGCGTGAGATTTTTTTTTTGTGTAGATCCCTGGTTTTTAAACCAACATTTGGTATCAGAGTCAGGTTGTCTTCTCATCACAGTTTTCACCATCCAACGAAGATGTCGAGCGTCTCGCAGCAAGCGAAGAAGAACGGCGGAGTGTCAATTCTCTACCCGATGTTGACTCCTCACAACTACACGGTGTGGGCGATAAAGGCGGAAGCAATCCTCGACGCCCAAGGAGTTTGGGAGGCGATAGAGCTAACGAGAGGAGCCGAAATGGATGTGAAGAAGGACAAGAAGGCGCGCGCGTACATTCTCTAATGCATCCCGGAAGACGTGCTTCTACAAATTGCGAAGAAGAAGACCGCAAAGGAAATATGGGATAGTATCAAGACGAGGTACTTGGGCAGCGAGCGGGTGAAGATGGCGCGAGTTCAAACCTTGAAGAGCGAGTTTGATGTTCTTCAGATGAAGGAGACCGAGACAATCGATAAGTTCGCGGGAAAAATTAGCGGATTAGCAAGCAAGTTCTCCACCCTCGATGTTGCACTTGAGGATTCATCATTGGTCAAGAAGCTCCTGGACTCCGTCCCTGACAAATATTTCCCCCGTCGTCATCAGAATCGAGCAATTCCTAGATCTCGAAACCATGCCATTTGAAGAGGCGATCGGACGAATGAAGGCGTATAAGGAACGGACGACGCGGCTCCGAGGAAACAATAACAACTCCGATGGACAACTTCTACTTACCCATGTCAAGTGGAAAGCAAGACAGAAAGGGAATAATGGTGAAAACTCTTCGGTGAACAAAGGACACGGATCCGGTAGTAGCGATCGCGGAAGATGGCAAGGATGAGGACGAGGTCGTGGTCGTGGTCATGGCGCGGAGCATCAAAATAGTGCAGGAGGCACTAGCAACACCGAAAATGGCACTCGTGATAAAAGTCACATAAAGTGCTTCACTTGTAACAAGATGGGACATTACGCGTCGAAGTGCCGCGGAAAAGGTCGTGACGACGAAGCTCATCTAACTTACGCCACCGATAAAGAACCGGCTTTGATGATGGTCGTGCCCCAAGAGGGGACACGCACTAGACGTGATCAGAAGGATGTCGTACTACTTAGCAAAGAGCGGTTGTTGCCGGAGATGTATCGCAACGACAAGAATGGAGAAAATAATGACGTTTGGTACCTTGACAACGGTGCTAGCAACCACATGACTGGCCATCGCGAGAAGTTCCAAGAATTGGATGAAAGCGTCATCGGGAGGGTGAAGTTGGGCGATGGATCAACGATTTAGATCATGGGAAAAGGAATGGTCGTGTTTGAGTGCAAAAACGGTGATCAGAAGACTCTTCAAGAGGTGTACTACATTCTAAAGCTACATAGTAACATCATAAGCCTCGGACAAATGACAGAAGATGGGAACAAGGTGCAAATGGCGGGAGATGCCATGAAAGTGTCTGATAGGAGCGGGAAGCTCTTGATGTCGATGAAGTGAACACAAAATCACCTGTACAAGATAACCTTGAAGACGATCAAGCAAGCCTGCCTTCTGACGAGCCTAGAAGATCCAGCATGGTTATGGCATGCGAGACTTGGCCATGTCAACTTTCATGACTTGAAGCTCATGGGCGAGAAGAAATTGGCAGTTGAAGTACCACTAATGACTCAACCGAACAAGTTATGCAAAGTGTGTGTGATTACCTAACAAGCGAGGTTGTCGTTCCTGCGCCAATCAACCTATAGAGTAGAGAAGCCACTAGAACTTCTCCATGCCGATATTTGCAAACCGATTTCACCGTGTACTCTCGCTGGTAACAAGTATTTTCTGCTGATCGTTGACGATTCCACAAGATGGATGTGGTTGTACATGTTGGAGGCAAAAAGTGACGCATTCGTAGCATTCAAGAAATTCAAACTCTTGATGGAGAACAAGACAGAGTAGAAGATCGGAATGCTCTGGACGGATCGAGGTGGCGAGTTCTGAACTGTGGAGTTCACTTAATTTTGCGAAAAAAAAGGAATCGGGCAACACCTCACTGCTTCATATTCACCGCAACAGAATGGCGTCGTAGAGCGTCGTAACCACACTGTAATGGCTATGACGAGATCACTCCTCAAAAGCTTGTACGTGCCAGCAAGGTTTTGGGAGAGGCGGTGAGACACGCGGTTTATGTGTTAAATCGTCTTCCAACGAAGGCCCTTGGAGAACGCACACCATTTAAAGCTTGAATGGGGGAGAAAGCCACATCTTGCACACTTGAGAGTGTTTGGTTGTGTGGCATATGTAAGAAACACAACCCCTCACCTCAAGAAACTCGACGATCGAAGCTCGTCGATGGTATATTTTGGTGTCGAAGAAGAATGCAAAGCTCATCGCTTATATGACTCGAGCCGTGGAAAACTACAAATTAGTAGAGATGTCGTTTTTCAAGAGAATCTTGAATGGGTTTGGAACGAAGGCGTTAATGACGGCAAGGAGATTTCGGAGTTTCAGATGATGGACCAATTTTATTCCGACGAGGTCGATAATATGGAGGATACAGAAACCGGGGTAAAAAATGCTACACCACAAGTAGCCAGGATACCCGAAATTGGAGAGACTAGTCCATCTACTCCATTGACAAACACACCAGTCTGTCTAAGATCTCTCGCTGACATCTACGCCAACACAGAGGAAGTTGTAGGCGGTGAAGAACAAGAAAATGAGGTGATGATGGTGGTGTTCGAAGAACCGACTTGCTATCAAGAAGCTACGATTGAGGCTCACTGGTACGAAGCAATGGAGAACGAACTGAAATCCATTGAGAAGAATAACACATGGAGTCTAACTGAGCTTCCACCAGGACATAAACCCATTGGTTTAAAATGGGTGTTCAAATTGAAGAAAGACTCTAATGGAGAAGTTGTCAAGCATAAAGCAAGATTGGTTGCTAAAGGCTATGTACAAAGACAAGGCATCGACTTTGAAGAAGTTTTTGCACCGGTTGCAAGAATTGACACCGTTCGAGTCATTTTTGCACTCGCTGCAAACCGAAATTGGGAGGTACACCATCTAGATGTGAAGTTGGCGTTTCTAAATGGGGAATTGGAAGAGGAAGTATATGTTACTCAACTGGAGGGATTTGAGCTTCCAAACCAGAAACACAAGGTGTATAGGTTGTCGAAGGCTCTCTATAGATTGAGACAAGCTCCACAAGCTTGGAACATTCGACTTAATAAGAGTCTCAAAGAGCTTGGCTTTGGGAAATGCACTCAAGAGCAAGCAGTCTACACAAGAAGAGAATGAGAAGAAAGTGTTCTTGTTGGAGTGTATGTTGACAATCTCATTGTAACGGGAAGTAGCACCGAAAAAGTCAACAAGTTCAAGCAACAAATGATGGCAAAATTTGAAATGAGCGATTTGGGTCTTCTCTCTTACTACTTAGGGATTGAAGTGGAACAACAAAAGGGTCGAATCGTGCTCAAACAACCAACTTATGCCAAAAGAATTTTGTCTCAGTTCGGAATGGCTGGCTGCAATGCCACGAAGTACCCGATGGAACCCAAGGCACAACTTCACAATGACATGGAAGGAGTACCAATTGATGCTACGGAGTACAGAAGCATCATTGGTTGTCTTAGATACTTGCTGAACACAAGATTGGATCTCTCGTATGTTTTTGGGATGGTGAGCGGGTATATGGAAAGGCCTACGGCCATGTATCACAAGGTGGTCAAGCAAATACTTAGGTATTTGAGAGGGACAATTCACTTTGGGCTCACTTATGTGAAAGGTCCCCGAGAAGTCGATATATTTGGCTACTCTGACAGCGATTTAGCCGGTGATCTCGACGGGAGGAAAAGCACAAGTGGAATGGCGTTCTACTTAAATGAAAGCTTGGTTTCATGGAATTCGCAAAAGCAAAAGACGGTGGCACTCTCATCTTGCGAAGCTGAGTTCATGGCAGCCACTACCGCGGCTTGTCAAGCGTTGTGGTTAAGAAGCCTTGTTAGCAAGTTAACCGGAATGGAGCCAAGACCGGTAACATTGTTCGTGGACAACAAATCAGCGATAGCTCTCATGAAGAATCCCATATTTCATGGCCGCAGTAAGCACATAGATACACGCTTTCATTTCATTCAAGAGTGTGTCGAGAAGGGGAAAATTGTCGTTGAATTTGTCAACACCGGAGAACAACTAGCCGACGCACTGACCAAAGCATTGATAGGAGTGAAGTTAGTTGCTATGCGCCAGCTACTTGGTGTGCGTGATTTAGAATCATGTTAGGATTAGGAGTAGTGTGAGCTAATAATCCGGTCATGATTCAAGACCGAATCTTCCGGATTGTGTGGAAGAAGAAGTCCACACGTTGCTATTTTTAGTAAGCATTAAGTTAGTGGTTTGTGGTTATTTTGTTGTTATTAAACTATAAATGTAAGTCTATCAATTGAATAAAATATAGGAGTTCCATTACTTTTCGTTCTCTCGTTGATATATTTTGCTTCTAGAATATTATGTTTTGTCTGTTTTCTTCAAATATATATCAGAGTGCGTGAAATTTGTTTTTGTGCAGATCCCTGGTTTTTAAACCAACATTACTCTTATTGGACCAATATTATGTTCAAATGCATTCTATGTTTTTCTGCTAATCAATTAGCCATTGGTTAATTGTTTTCATGTCTCATTTCTTGCTTAAGAGAGATCAAATTAGGTAGATCTAAAATGCTAAACTAACATTTTATTATGCATGAGACCGATGGAAGAAAATTAGAAATTGTTAACGAAGATCTAATACAATTGTCAGATATTTAATTGCAAATAGATGAAAGTTAACTGTTTAATGTGATAAAAGATAGAGCTCGAATAAGAAAACTTGGCAATTAGACTTCTAGATTTATTCAATCTATAGTAAATTAGTCCAGCTAGTCATTTAAATGTTTTAAATTTGGTCATTAACTAAGTCTCTATATTTGTAAGGTAGAAAAAAAATAAAATTTAAATAAAAATATATACAAAAAATAGAAAAGTTAATATATTGCTAATGTAAAGAGCATTGGAAAAAATGTCTTTTTGTCGGACAATGTAATTAGGTGGCATCAAGAGAAAAACTTTTCCCCTACACAAGTATATGCATCGACACATAAAGACATTTTTTACAACACAACATGTCCTGTCGGGATAAAATCAATCCAAATATGTCACATCACTACCTGCAAAACAATAATTGTGCACCCTCTCTACAAAATCTTTTGCCACAAGGGTCATATTTGAGAAACTAATGGGGATTTTTAGATTCTTACATAAGATTGATGAAGGAAGAAGATGATGATGAAGATCTATGAATCTATACCATCAATTTCCCTCTGTTAAAAAAGCTAAGAAAAAAAAAAATGTATTAATCACAAACCACGACAAATATGTCTTCCTTTACAATCCCCTTGCTATGTTCAACCTCAACGTGATCTCCTTCACAGAACCGATCATACCAGGTAAATTAAACCTTCTGATCACCATTTCATTGAAAAAAAACGAGCCCCAAGCGGATTCGATGACGGTTCTTTATCGATCTTTTTCCCGTTCAACGTAGGCGAGGTTCGGTCTTTGAGTATGCAGACATCTCCATTGCAAACATATCGTTTGGATTGTTCTTGAGGATCAGAAAAACATCGGAAGATGGAGAAGAAAGGCATATTGTGGTTTGCTTTCAACGAGGGATCCAAAACTTTTTGACCTGCGTGGTTGTTGTTGTGTCATCGAATGTGAGGGTGAGTTTAAAGGGAAAATTTTAATTTAAAGAAAAAAAAATGGAAAACGGGTCAACATTTACCGCCTTTGTTTTGGAGATTAGACTAGGAATAATAAAAATATGGTTTTTTAGCCAACAAAACAACGTGTTGGACCAACTACACGTACAACAAGGTCTTTTTTGGAATGCCAACTTATTTAATTTATTTTCCTATTTCTATTCTAGGTTTATCTTTAATATTCATATTTTAATTTTTTTTTAATTGGTTCAAATGGGAAAAAACAATTATTCTTGTTTTTGTCAATCCAAAAGGTTGAATTGAGTTTAATTGCAAACTGTTTTTTAAAAGGAATTTGGACTAAATAGCCAAATTTGGATAATTTTGAAAAACAGAAAACTGGCTTTTGTTATTGAAAAATAATCATTTATATTTGGTTTAGGACTGTTTTTAAATATATAAAAAGGAATCAAAATATTTATAAAACACAACAAAATTTTAGAACTATTTGATAGATACTAATAGACTTCTATCAGTGTCTATCAACGTCTATCATTCATAGTTCCGAAATTTTGCTATATTTTGTAAAGATTTTCAGCAGTTTTACCATTTGAAATAATTTTTCTTTGGTTTAACCCAGTGCTATTTTCTTTATTCCGGATTAGATGTTCAATCACCATGCTTCAATTTGGATTTATTTTTTTAAAAAAAATTAAACCTATAAACACTACCTCCACCTCCAAATTTATTCCGTTGTTATCTATTTTTTATCATTGGTTTAAAAAAAAGAAAAATTTTGAAAACTAAAAAAATAATTTTTAAAAACTTGTTTTCGTTTTTAGAATTTAGTTAAGAATTCAAC
>NC_143488.1:20393491-20434328 GCF_027475165.1 Benincasa hispida
AATATTTGAGCGATCATAAGTTGCGGGAGTATCCTGAGAGGTTAGGCAACACATCGAAACTCATAATTTTGCATGAAATATAACTTGAGGACATGCTTAAGGACAATCATTATTCTAAATTTGGGGATATGATAACTTGTATTTCTACAAGTTATGTCTCTTAAAATTAGAAAATTAAGAAGTATTTATTGAGAAAAGTACCATATTCATTTGAAGATAGAGCAAAATTACTTTTCATTTGCTCATTAAGTTCAAAAGAGAGCTTAGGTAAAAATCATGTCACTAATGTGTTTTATATGCAAGAATATCGGTAAAAACAAAGGAAAAGAGCCATGCGCTAAATCCAACGATGACCTTACGGCCAAGAAGTTTAGAAAGAAAGAAGAATGATAAGTCTAGAGGCAAGCTAAGTGGCGAAGCTTGAGCAACAAATCTGAGAGCCAAACGCATGTAAGGGGACCACTAACAATATAAACGAACACACAAAAGTTACCTGACGCGCTTGCCACTGTTCTGTGTGGCTGAAGTTGTCCCCGAGAGGATCAATCGGAGAGATAGTCATACATCAATTTTTAGAAAGAAGAACATTCTCTGGAATTCAAGAAAATTTGATAAATAGAAAGAAGCTGATTACTATGCACTACTTCTACTCCTAGCTAAACAGACTGAGTAATGGAAGTTTGACTATGAGAATCGGTAGAGATGCGACAACTGTTAACGCGTAATGAAATGCATGGAGGAGGAGAATTGTGGAGTAGATAAATTCACCGCATCATTAAGTTTGGTCACAAGGGTAATCCTAGCTCGCCACACTAACGCATCGCACACCTCTCGGTGGTCAGTCAAATGCTTATATCTCTATAACGCATGGTTGCGTTGAGCAAAAGATTATTCCTATCTTTAGGAACAATGTTTACTTTGCTTAGTGAGTTTTACTACTTACCCTCTCAGGCAGTTAATTATAGCTACTCAGCTCATAGACAAGCGTTGCGATAGCCTCGCTTTGAGCAAAGAGGATTGGTTGACTATACTCGCGCAACGTACACCTCTCTGTGGTTTGCTATATGTATCATATCTCTATACCACATAATTGAGTATGTGATAACTCTTGTAATCAACAATTAACTAATTGTGATTAAAGTAGAAGATGATAAAGTAGAAGAAGATGATGATGGTAGTGTTGAAGGAATTAAAGAGATACATTGATTACAAAATGTATTAATGTCTTAAACAAAATGTAATACAATACAAAGATAAGAAGAGAAGTGGAAGCAAGATATAGGCAATCTCTTGCTTCTATCAGATGTAAGTCAAAGCTGTTGGTGGTGCCATGGATGGGTGGTGAAGTAGTCTCTCTCGAGCTCTATCTCCGACGAAGCTTCGGTCGTCACTCAGAAAGGATTGTAAGAATGAAGAACTCTCAAAGACTGTCTGCTCGTGCTCTCATCTGTGATCACAAGAATCTACCTAAGGCAGAGACTCGAATGCTTTGAATTTACGCTCCAAGACTCTATTTATAAAGCTCAAACGCTAACAACATTAGTAATCCCATTCTGAATCACTGCCATTTCTAACACGGTAGGTGAGATGTCATCATCATCTTATCTCTTTGATACTCCCGAGGTATGCGTTCATGATTTTTTCTTCTAAAGTATCAACGCATTCCACCCACTTTGCGATCGACCTTCTATCACGGTTATCACTATGCAGTTGTAGCATTCGATGCGACGAACTGGTCTTCATGAAGATCAACACATGCGATCGATTCCTGTGATAGCTACAAAATAGGCATTTTGACGCAAAATAATGCATGATATAGGGTTAGCAGGAATTTTCAGTGCTAAGTGACGCAAGCTCATTATTCCACATAAATCCTTAGCAATATTAACACATACTCTGCTCATCAACTTTGATAATTCTAAGTAAAAGGCTGCAGTAGCTTGTATTTCTGCAAGCTATCAATCATCATCTCTAGTCATTCATCTTTTATTTTTTTTTATCTCATCACCTGCTCTATTTACATCTCTGCACACTTCTCTTTGATCTTCTAACACACTTTTTCCATTTTAATATCTACACCATGATTTCACATTCTATCTCTTCAACTTTTATTTTTCTTACAATGGTAGATAAATACCTAGTCAGTTAAGATGTGTTGATCCTCATTCTGGTGAGCTTAGTGATTAAACAAATGTTTGTTTGGGTAACGAAGGATTAAATCCAACTTGTAATTCCTTTTAACCATTGGAATCATGAGATAACAATAACTACTTGAGAGAGTAATTATTGTGGATTTCATTGACTCGAGTAAGTGAATTAACTTTAGATCTTGATAAATAAAGTATGGCATAATGTTTATAGATGCACCAAGATCTAACATTGCTCTCTCAATCTTCTTATTCCCTATGACAAACTGAAGGGAAAACATACCTGGATCATTTGGTTTTTCGAGCATATTCTTCTGAAGGATCGCAAAAACCGACTAAATTACCATCACTCTCTCTTTTTCTTTTGTCTGCCTTTTTTTTATGCACAACTCTGAGGAACATCACGTATTTAGGGATTTGCTTTACCACATCTAGGAGAGGAATGTTGATTTTTACCTTTCTAAAAGTGTTCAACAACTCTCTATTCTACCTCGTGCTCCTTCAGTCTTGCAAGCTTAGAAGGAAAGATAATAGATAAAGGATACTCCCTTTTTCTTGTTTTATGGTGGTTTAGTCGCTAGGTCTAAAGAAGTGCTCTCTTTTTTTTGAATTCACTGACTCAACTGTATAAGGAGGTGATGTTAACTCTTTATCACTATGATGTGTAACTGCACTCATATTTTCTCGTGGGTTAGACTTCAGGTTGGGATGGAAGCTTACCTGATTGCCTCTCTAACTTGCTTACCGAAGTAGAAAGTTGAGAAATCTGAGTCCCCATAGTATCAAGAGCATTTTTCATATCCTATTGAAATTTCAAAGAGTTATTAGCTAAACTCTTAACAATATCCTCAATCTACATACATGAACTCGACAAGGCCTCTTTGTTAGGTTAGGCTTGCTCATTTTGGTCACCCAGTTGAAGTTTAGGTGAACACCACCCCATATTATATGTTTGACTAAAGGGGTCTCTCCGTCTATTTTGCCCGTTATGATTGAACCCTCTAATAGTATTCACTTCTAGCATTGTCCCTATTGGATGTGTGAGCATATATCGATCGTATGGCCAGCCACCATGCATATTTGGGAAACCACTATGGATTGATTTTTTTCCTGAGTCATCTATTTTATAACAGAACCAAGTTCATAAATTTCTTTTTGAAGATCACTTACCTTAAATGTCGTCTTTACACTAACTAAGGCCCTTGTGTCGAATTATTGGGAGTTGGCTGCCATGGTTTCTATGAGCTTCATCACTTCAGTAGGAGTTTTATTCACCAAGGCTCCTACCGCAGCGACATCTATGTTACTCTTATCATTCTACAACAAGCCTTTAATAAAGTATTGTATCAACAAATGGTCTGAGATCTGATGAGGGGAGAACTTGGTGCATATTCTCTTGAAGCGCTCCCAGTACTTATGTGATGTCTCCCCAAGAACTGGAGGATACTGTAAATATCTTGTTCAAAGCTCATTGCACAAGAGGCTAGAAAGAACTTCTCTAGAAACTATTGCATCTCTTCCCATGATGAGATACTCCCAAGTGATAGAATATACAACCAATCCTTCACACCCCTCTTCAATGAAAAGGGAAATGCCCTCATGTTTAATTTCGCTTTGGTCACTCCCTTTGACCTCATCTTATCACACACAAGGTGGAACTTCTTAAGGTGTTTATGCGGGTTTTCACTTATAAGGCCAGAGAAGGAAGGAAGTAAGTGATAAACCCAAATTTTAATTCAAATGTACCTGTCGCTTTAGGGTATGTGATGTAAATGGTGTTGAGGATGATGCTCTAAACTCTCGTTGGGTCTTGTAGTTTGTAAATACAGTATTGAACAAACGCTTGTGATGTAATAACATATGATATTTTTCTTCACTATTGTCTATGGAACATTGGATGTTTTAATTTCTTTACCACAAACCAATAAACTAAGATCCTGTTGGGTTTTATGTCCTAAAAACTCACAGTTTGTAAAATGATAAACATTTTCTATTATCAATATACTTGTTATTAATCTCATAAATTGTATGAAAGTCTAAAGCCAATAAACTAAGACCCATGACTATTGTATGAGTACTTGAACTTTATGTGGAGACATAGGAGTGGATTAGGTTCGAGTAAATAGTCAAAGTGATCTATGGTACATGAATGAGGTTGGGTACCTTATTCTGGTAACACCATTGGATGAAGCCTACCATGTAGTTGTTACAAAAAGTTGTAAAATGCTACATACGATGTGATCCTAATCGGTTCATGTTATGGCATGAGGAGTGGGGGTGTCCTATGCAATGAGTTTGCATGAGATCAAGACCAAGAAATAAGTCACTCTTACTTTATAATGTTGTTTACTGTTTAAGACTGACTATTTCACCTAGATGACCTAGGTAACTCGATCTTAATCCTGAGCTAACTATGAACTCCTGTTTATTCGGGATTGCCCTTAGATTTGCATAGTTGAGGGTTGGCTCAACAGCCCCGGCTCAATAAGACTCCCATTTCAGGAGTAAGACTAGATAGATAGCTGGGGACATAGGGTGTAAGACGAAGTTCATGTCTACCCGATTTAAGGATAGGAAAAAGGTTATTCTCTCAAATACTGAATCTAGGTCTTGAACAAGAGGCCCCACCCTCTCACTGGGCTGAGAAAGTTTGGTTTGGCGATTGGATCACAAACCAGTTGTTCATTAGAGGATCAGTAGGGACTTAAGGAATAAGACGTAATCTCGAGGGTAAAACAGATATTTGACCTAGCCGTTATTATGAACAACCTGTGAAGGGTCGACTTGCTGATTATGGTTAAATCATGTGGACATAATATATCTACAGTGAAGGGGGTGCAACTATGGGCTTTAGTGGAATGACCCATTAGTTAACGAATGGGGATTAATTTAGTCTAATGAGTTTATCCGATTAATCTCGAATCATTGGAGCCCATGATCTGTAGGTCAGTGAGGTCCCCCCACTAGCTCGTAATGGACTAGCTCTAGAATAGCGTGATAAGTTAATTTGAAACGTTCAAATTAGAATTAAGGGAATTAGTAATTATATGAGATATAATTATGTTTAATTTTAGAATTAAACAGAATAGGATAATTCATATATTTAAATATGATTTAAATATATAAAGATGGATATGTGTTAAAATTAATTTAATATTTGATATTAAATTAATTAAGTTTAATTTAATAATTAATTTATGAAATTAATTAATTTTTCATTTTTAAAATCAAAATAAATTTTATAAAATCAAATTTTGGTTTTTAGATAAAATTAGAAAATTGGAAAACAAAAAACACAAAATGGAAAAATTGATTTTTCCATTATCCATCTTTGAACTAGCTCACACATATAGCAATATATTTGCCTTGTCTTCTCCAAGCATGAGTTGTAATTCATGCAACTCTTCTCTTTGCATGTTAATCTGCAATATAATGAAGAGATTGGAGTGAAAATCGGGCATGCAATCCATAAAGTTTTTTAGAGAAAAACTAGTTTGAAGAATGGTTCTTTAACAAGGTTGTTGCAGTGAGCTTTTCTCCTTCATCCCTTGATTCAAGCTTGTTTTGAGTTCCACAACTCAATCTAAAACACCAAGAGAATAGTGAGGAAGATCTTGAGGTGGTCTACAACAAGATATGGAGAAGATAGTAGCTAGAGATGGAGCTTTGAAGAAGTTCTACAAGAGGTATGTTTTGAAACCCATTTTTCTGCAGAAGCATGCTTTATATTATGCCAAAATTAGAGAATTTAAATGTTTAGATGATCCTTGTGCTTCCGCTGCTATTGATACAATCTTACAGATCCCTAGTTGTCCTTTGTAACTTAAGCATGTATGTGGAGACATACAGGTAGATCATGCCTTAAATGATAACCAAAATGGTATGTAGTATATGGATATAGGAGGGAAACCTTATCCTGGTAATGCTACGGATGCAGCCCGCTTTGTAAAATAGTTACAAGTGTTGTGACTTGCTACAAATGGTCTGATCCTGATCATTCATGTGGAGACATGCGAGCGGGGGCATACTATAGAAAGGAGTTTGTATAAGACCGGACCACGAAGTGTTATAATCTCGTTATATAATGTCGTTCATGACAGAGACTTCACTTCACTAGGATGACCATAGGTAACATGACCTCAATCCTGAGTGAGTTAGGAACTCCTGCCTTTGAAGGTGGTCCTTTGATTTACATGTGTGCGAGTGGCCAGATCGCCGACTCAAACCTACCACTTTGGAGATTCGTCTAATTTGGGAGCTGGGAACTTGGCTACACAAGATGGAATTTACTCCTTCCCTAAAGTAGGGGTAAGTAGATAGATTGCTCCATTAAGGGCTAATTTTGGGGCTTGAACGATATGGCGCCACACACCTTCTCATGGCCTGAAAGGTGTTCACACATAGTAGGACTATGTTGTATTGTTCATTAGAGGGATCAGTGGTACTTAAGGAGTTAGATGTAACTACAAGGGCAAAATGGTAAATTGACCCAACTGTACTTACGAGCATCTGTGAAGGGTTATCGTATTGTTGATTGGTTATATCTGATGGACACTGAAATATATCTGTGGTGAGAAGAGTGCAGCTATTGGTCTTTAGTAGAATGTCTGACAGTTAACAGATGGTGGATCTCGTGGCTAAAGAGTTTAGTTAGCTATTCATGTACCATTGAAGCTTCGAGTCATAGGTTCATAAGGTCCCCTTGGTAGATCAATGGATTCAAGTTAAGAATCAGTTTTTAGTTCAGTTTGAAGTGTTCAAATTGACAAGAGGGAGTTCGATTATGTATGATATGATTGAACTGGTCAATTATATATGATATAGTTGACATAATGTATGAGATACATTAATGGAGGAAAATGATATAAATATGATTTATATCTAGGAGGAGAAAAGAACTATGGTTCATATGTTGCATTTGATATGATATTAAACCATAGGTTATAAATATAATATGATTATATTTATTTTTAATTTAAACAATTATGGGATAGTTGTTTGTGGTTTTTTTTCCGTAACCGAATGAGATAGTGAGAGGTTGCATTCAGTTTTTGTAACTAAAGGATAAAATTGTTTTCATTTTGCATAATCAGATATTCGTTCATCGAGTTGGTACATTGTCTATCGAATAGAAAACGAAGAGCATACACGACAGCTCAACGTTTACTAAATGATTGTGTACATGCGCGCCTTTCCTAAACGTTCGCATAGAATTTACTAAACGATCGTCTAGACTTTTTCTACGTGATCGCGTGCCTGAGCGTTTTACTAAAAGATCATCTATACGATCAAGCCTCTTTTACAACACAATCATGTACCTCTACCTAAACGATCAAACATCTGTCTATACGATAGACTTCCGATTTCTCCCACTTGCTTGGTCGTGGTAAACAATTGTTCCTTCCTCCTTTCCTCTACCAAATCTAATAGAGCCCACACCTCTAGATTCTCACTCCGAGAATATCGAGGGTTCTGAGTGGTGATGTGTTCCCTACTGCTTTATTCGTGAGGAGTCCGTTCGTGGGTAGACGACAGCGATTTGGTGGACGATTGATTTGAATTGCACAGTGAGAGCAAGAGGTGCAATCCTTTGACGAGAGCGATATTTAAAAGGCAGAGAAGGGTTCTCTGACTGGTACGTATCTCGTTCTTTTGTTATATAAAGTTCAAAGCATGTCGTAATTTGTTGTTAAATGCATAACTAGTCTGTTTGATTGTGAATGCGATAATTCTGTCACAATGAGTTTAGAACGATCTTGCTTCCGCTCAGAGGTGCTCTTTGATAAAAGTTCCTTCAAATGGTTGTTGAAGCATTTTCTCTCATTCAGCCATTGGCGGTGTTTATTTTTTAGAACCACTTTCCTCTTCAAACTCTACCTCTCACATGTCTCTACATGGATATGATCTTCTTGCACGACTTGCTCTTTTCTTTCTCTTTTAATTCTCCTCCCTTCTCAAAATATCTCTGCAAAGTATGACAGTCTAGATCCCTCAAGAGTGTCAGTCATGCATCAAAAGAAAAAGAAGTTAGCAAACAAGAAACTATAAGCCTTTTAACAAAGAAATCTATTGGCTCCCTGGCAATGAAGCCAATTTGATGAGCACCAATAGGGCGTTTGATAGGTCTTGTAAAAGACATCTTTTCAATGTTAAAACCCTAAATTCTATCATAATTGTTTGCTAAAAATGGCTATTTTTGTAGGTAAACTCAAATCCTGACTCAACAAAGCTATTTCAAAAGATTTGGAGCTAATTCGAGCCAAATGACACCAAAATATCACTTAACAAGAAAATCGATGATGAACTACCACTTTGCCCCTCAAGAGGAACAATTCAACGCACTTTAGCAATACTTGCAGCGTCGCAATGCTCCTTACAACACTAAGCATGATGCTAGCTCGATGCTTGAACACAGAGTGCATCTATTTGTTGCAAAACAGGGCAGCACCACTACGCTTAATCTAGGGTCGCAACGCTCCGAATAGTCACAGAATAGTCCCTACACGCGCGCCTCACGCAGTCGAGCATCAGTGCAGTGTTGCAATGTTAGCCCAATGCTTCTTGGCTTTTCTATGATTTAGCATTGCAACGTTGGCCTTGGCATCATGATGCTATACCTGCAGATATAAATTTAGTTGTTTCATTTTCAAAAAGGGAAAAAAACTTCAACTTTTAGAGAGAGACTTCGAATTTACAGAGTTATTCTTGTAAACCTTGAAGAGATTCAATCAATTTGTATTCAATTATTGTACCAATTATGCAACTATCAATGGATTTCTTGAAGAATTTCATCATCCATGAGTAGGTAATCTTTTTTCTTGGGGAATTATGTAGATTGGCACTTTCTTGAGACTTTTTTTTTAATTTCTTTCATGTAGTTACTTTCTTTTGAATGTTCTTGTTGAGATTTAGAGTATAATTGGTTAAGAATGAATTGAAAACTCAATATTAATCAATTTTTGTAAAAAAATTACATAGTTCTATAAAAAATTTGTAATTAGGGTTGCAAGAATTAGTAGTCTTGATAGAAAATGTGGACTTCTTTTCCTCTTTTTTTTAAAGAATCTATTAATTAAGAACATTCATGCAATCAATCTTGAATTTTCGGTTTTTTGATTTCAAGATTTGGAATAGATAAGAAAACCCATGAGTTTAATGCAATTTAGGGATTAATTATGAAATGTCTTTAGGAAGCAATTAAAACTTAGATTAAGTTCAATTGTCAAATTAGCTAATTAGGGCATTAGGAATTTATTCTTTATGAACTATTGAATAATCTAGTTACACGATTCTTTGTTAAGTCAATGATAGAATTGCCCAATTGAATCTTATCTCATAATCTCTCTTACTTCTCTCATTACTAAATTTTCTATATCAATTCTTGCCTTTTCACTTAGTTAGTTTCTAGTTCTTTAAAACAACACCCTCTAGTTTAAATTTTTGCATTTTGGAATTCAATTAGTCTATTTTAAACCAATTAATAGAGATTCTCTTAGGATTGACCTCTTACTCCACTATTGATATGTACTAGTTTTAGTTGTAGCTAGAGTATTATAAATTATATTTGTTTTGAGTAAGATAAAATTTACGACACCTATTTTAGTTTAAACAACGTTATAAAATCCTACGGTCCTAACAAATAATGTTTTGTTCCTTACTCTAAAAACAAATAGTAAAGTGAAGTACGAAGTCGAACCACAGAGAGTCACGAAGATTTCTAAATCAAAAAGCTTATAGACGATAACCAAAGTGATGAGTAATTGCAAAATGAATGTAAAGTGCACAAAATAAAATGAGGATGAGTGAATGTATGAGATGTAATGATGAATTAAGCACACAGAGTGTTAATTATCAATCAAAGAAACACCTAGCTTGGGTCTATCGAGTCTTTCCTATTCCTTGCAATTCTATCATTGATTCAATCTTATGATAAGCATGAAATTCTACCAATTAACACTTAGCCGTCTCATTTAGAACCCTATATGGAAGCCCATTGAATCGAGTTAATCAAGAATTTAAATGAGAAACCCCTCCTAAACAATCAATTAACATGCATTAAAGACAAGGGTTCACTAAGCCAAATAATCGATTTTCACCGTCTAACTGATTACACAAGTAGGAATTCATGTAGATTAGTTAGAATATGCTTATTAATTGTAATCCGTAACCAATTTAACAATCTAACTTCACCATTGCTTCTTGGCGATTAACATCCGAACAATTACATATTAATAATTAATCTTAAGCTATAAATCAATAAAACATGGCTAATTTATCAAATAATCCCATACTAAAAAGATTGAAGAATTAATATAGATGAAATCCATTAAAAACCAGACGAATCTCAACAAGTTTAATGCCAAAATCTCGAGAACATACAAGGAGTAGAAGAAGAACTCTAAAACCCAAGCTAAGTACTTATCTCTTGCCTCTAATCATCTTCAAAGTTAAGTATATGAAATTTAATAATGATCAAAGAGTAAAAGAATAAATTTTTATAGTGGAGAGAAGAAGAAAATTGGAGCAGAAGAGAAAAAATGGCGTGAACCCATGACAAATCAGGCAAAAATTATCTTTTATATAAAAAATGTAGCATTGCTAAGCTAGGGAGAGTGTATCAAATCAAGGGTGCGTTCGCATCTACCATGTCCGTCAAGATCCGGAGCATTGCGATGCTCTCGCCTTAGTTGTTTTTTGTCTTCAAGCGTGATGACATGCAGAAATGCATGCCATCTTAGTCTTTTTACTTAGAATTATGAAGGTTGTTAGGCAGAATATGCGGCAATCATGTTAGGAATTCACGAGAAAAAGAGCTTGCGTCGATCAGTATGATGAATCTCAGCTAACCTGTTACTTTGCGTTAATTATGTGTTCAATATTCTATTTTTGTAGACAATCCAGGAAATGAACGCAAACGCAGAAACCGAACCACTGTATAGACGACCGTATGCGGAGAAACACTCCATCGCAAAGCCGAACGCATCAATCAATGCATGGATGTTGCGATAATCATCCGTATGTGTTCATCACATGGGAGTTGCGCTCGTCAAGCGATTGCGATCATCATGTAGAGTTTGCAGTATTAAGCAAATGCGGCCATTGAATGATTGTGGCTACGTGACAATGCAAACTAATGGGATCAACACAAGTAGGTGGAATGAACGCATCAACGCATCTACCTCGAGAAAATCCAAAAGATGATGTTGACATTTCATTTACCACGCTGTTGGTGGCAGAAGTTTAGAAAAAAACTAACGCATCGAACATCAGACTCAGAGTAGTCCAATTAATGTTGTCTGTGACCAAGCTCTATAAATAGAAGTCAACGAGTTGAAATTCAAGTTATCCAGAGATTATCCCTCAAATCGGGGATTTTCCCCGCGATCCAAACAAACACGTGAAAAGATGGTTGAGAGTTCTTCACCTCCTTCATCCATTCTGAGTGACGACTAGAGCCTTCGACCGGAGCTAGATCTCGAGAGAGTCAGCTCCTCTTCCCATCCATGTCACCACCGGCAGCCTTGATGCACATCCACTGGGAGCAAATCTTTGCTTCCAGCCGGTCATTTCCTTTTCCTTTCTTTTCTCATATTGTATTGTATGACATTTTGGAATTAGGGAATTAATACAATCTGTTTTTCAATGCATTTCTCTGTTCCTTCGACTCCATCTCCATCTTCTTTGCTTAGCATCTTTACTTTTATTGCAACACTTAGTGAGAATAAGAATAGAGGCTTATGTGTAGGTCTATAGACTTATCGCATATATCGCATGCGTTCTAGTATTAGAATTCGTAGCATTCGCACCGAGAGGTGGTTTACTATTGTATGTGTGTTGCATGATCACATTGGTTGTTGACTAAGGTTGTCCTTGCGGTTACTCTTAAGGGTTGCAATGAATTCATCTCCGAAATTTATCTATTTTCCCATACATTTATTTCATGTCAAGTGTTGTCGGATCTCTACCTTTCATGCATATTCTCATTGTGTTTTCTGTTAGATAGGAGTAGGAGTAGGATTAACTTAGCAACATCCCCTCCATTCTTTTATTTAAACCACCACAGGCACATCACCACAATCATATATCTACAAGTCCCTGTGTTCGACCTCGGATTACCCGAGAAACTTGCATTGAAATTATACTTGGTTCCATCACAAGAAAACTTATGTAGCTATGCCCCTTGCTTCTAAAAAATAAACAGCTACTTCATTCAAGCATAGCACTATGTTCTCTTTAGACTAATTTTGTAATTTCACGGTCTTCTTTCTCCCTTGGTGCATTTGAGCTCCACTTTTGACCGTTTAGCACCTTTCCACACCCGAACATCTTGGTATACCTTTTAGACACTCGAGATTTATAAAATCATCAATGAAGCACATTAAATAGACCAATGATCCCGAATTAAATAGAGGGAGATAGTACATTTACATTCATTCATTAAAAGAAATTCTAAAATTTCAACTACAAATTATCCACAAAAATATCAACAATAATCATCAACAATATTTAACCACAAGCCTCCACTTCTACAATTCCACAAACTGCGATTTGTGGGAGATGGCAGTTTGTGGAAGGATTGAGCGACGAAGGCTGTGGGAAAGGCGTGTGTAGTGAAGGACTTTGTTGGAGATGAAAAAAATAAATAAATTTAAAAGGGAATTCTAAGGTTTTATTTGACATTCTTGACACCATTGAGAAATGTGTAACCTCTCCCGATGCTAAAATAAGATAGTTGATGTGTGAACGCAAGCGTACGTATCTATGTAATAAATCCCAAAATAGGGCATTGTTCTCAGGGATCGGCGTGAGCAATTTTTCCTAAGCTTAGCTATCACAATTCTTTGTCAATTTTATCCAGGCAACCAAAAGATTATTTTTATTAATGACTACAAAGGACAAAAATTCAATCACACACAAATACAATTCAAAGCGAAACTGATCAAGGGTGTTGTTTCATTTAGGAATTACAATAAGTTATGACATGCAATTCATTGAAATCGATAGACTGAGGCTAGAAGTTCTAAAATCAGGAAATCTTCTCTCAAGCTCAAACCTTCATAATAACTAACTATCGACCCGAATCTCTTCTATCGCTTCATTAATTACAACATTAAGACCCTTCAATTGCATCCTTTATTATTCTAAATTCATTCTCATTCAATTTCGAATAATAATCTAAATTACGGGGCCCAACAAATTAAATTCTCTCTCGAGACATCTAATTAACTTAAGTTCATTCAATTAATGGCCAGTTAACCGAATGCATTAAGCATAAAAAAATTAGAAATCTATGCAAATTCAATCAATTGTAAATTCAAATACTCAAAGTAACATCCCTAAAATCCACAAATACCCCAGAAACATAGTTTAGCCACGCATGATTCTAACAACAATAACCAACAAATAATCAGTCATCATGGCAAACAATAATATAAACATAGAAAAACGATCTCCCCTCAATAGGATCGAATCCCAATCACGATCTCCTTGACTCTAGCCACGAATTACAGATTAGTCTTCAACAAAATGCACATTCTTGATCAATTCTTCCTGCCACAATCTGCCTAAAAATGCTCTTGACACAACCTTCAATCAAAATCTTGAGTCTTCAGCCGAAACGGTTCGAAATTGCTCTGATTTTTCTCTATACAGACTTGAATTTTTTAGTAAAAACCTCTAAAAATTATCTCCCCAGACCATGCAATGCAACAATGTTTTTATAATGTCCTTGTAGCATTACAACACTACAAACCAGCTTTGCAACGCTAACGTCATGCCAGTCACGTAGAGTTCGTAGCGTTGCGACGTTGCCTTATTCCCAATTGCTCTCGAGTCTGCAGCGTCAGGGAACAGCATTACAACGCTAGCTTCCCTGAATTGTCTTCTAAAATTGCCTCCTTTCTTGCCCCATTGATCCTTGGTTTCTTCCTAATTCCATAGCCAACCCATAGTTGCTCAAATTGGGAGTTTTGCCTCGGGTTTTTGATCATTTTTGCACAAATTGCTCTTGATGCTTAGTTTCTTGAAATTACTCAATAAACCACATCAAATTAAATAAAACTAGCAATAGTAGTTCTAAATTTGTAGGTAATAAAAGCACTTTTTAGATGCTTTTCACCACCCCAAACTTAAAACTTTGCTAGTCCCGAGCAAAGAAAAGAAAGAAACACAAGGTAGGGAATAATGAATACTGAAATGAAAAGGTTCTAAACATGCATTCTCTTATTCCGATTTCATCAGCTTCTCAACATATACAACACTCTTCCATAGAAAAATTAATACACATCCTAAACATTGAGAGTTTCTAAAGCCAAAACTTTTTATCCCCTGTGTATGTGCATGACTCCTCCTTTAATTCAAAACTCAACAACTAACATAAGATTTAATTAAGCTTTATCAGTTTTCCCCCTAATCTAGCTCAAGCATCAATCAGCAATCATCACCACACTCAAGGAAGTAATATGTCCACTAAGGTGCCTTATTTCTTTTCTTATTTTTAACAATAAAAAGGGCCCTAAACTTGGGGCACTAGCTTTCACACATCCACTGTAGGGAACCATACCTAGTCAAATCCCAAGTGTCCTAACTGATCACAGCAAAGGCAGCTCTTTTTACCCTCCAATCATGCATACATATTACAAGTTTAAAATAATAAAAAGATATTTCTTTTAAGCGCAAGAGCGCACACTCTATTTTTTTCTCAAAGGCAATACTAATATTCTTTTCTTTCTTCTTAGTCTAACAATACAAACAATTATGTCAGACACTCTTCTAACCAGTGGGGCCTTTCGAGGTGACAACCAACTTGTCTTAAATTAATGCTTTGTTCAGTTAGAGGTTCTAAATTAAAGTGGTTCATGCTCAAGATAACAGAGGATACAAAGGGGGATTCAAAACAAAGAATACTCAAGACAAGACTATGTTATCCAAATTTACTTTGAAGCATGGCATACATCATGAGTGACTCATCAACCATCGTCATAAGAGAAAGCAACTGATAACTGGCAGAAATGCCAATTATTACAAGCCTTTTATTTAGAATCATGAGGGCTAATAAGTAGAAAATGCGGTGATAATAATTAGAATTTGCGAAATTTTGAGTTTTGCGTCAATTAGCACCTAAATCCTCACTGACCCCAATATTATGCGTTACTCCATGCCAAAGTGTCTATTTTTGTAGCTATCGTAGGAATCAAATGCATGAATTTGATATCGCAAACAAATGCATGCGCTGAAGCTAGGCGATCGCAAAGACAAACGCATGAGCTAAGAAATCGCAGACGGTAATCACATGCATCCAACGCATGGAAGTTGTGGTAATCACATGCGTCTAACACATGGGAATTGCAGTGACCAAATGGAGATTGCGGTCACGGAGTGATAGCCATAATAGAAGATCGCAAGGTGGGTAGAACGCGTTGATAACTTCAGCTAAATTAAGCTCGGATGCATACCTTGGGAGTATCGATAAGATAAGGCGATGTGACAATGGCCATACCACGACAAAAGTAGCAGTGAGCCATACCGTCATCATTATAGCTGTCGGCGTCCAAACTCTATAAATAGCCCTTGGGACCTTCATTTTAAGACATCCGAATTTTTGCCTCAAGGCAAAGATTTGTGATCACAGATGAGAGCTTGAAAGAGATTTTCAGTGAGAATTCTTCATCTCCACAACCCAGATCGAGTGACAATCGGAGCATTCGCCGGAGGTAGAGCTTGAGAGAGACATCTCCACTATTCAACCATGGCACCATCGGCAGCCTTGACGCCGAGTCCTTCCTTTCTCTTTTAATCTCTGTGTTGTATTACATTTTAGCTTAAGTTATTAAGATATTTTGTAATCAATGCAAATCTTAACTCCTTCATTGTCGTCTTCTTCATCATCTTCATCTATATCATAGCTTATCTTTAGCGTTTATTTATCAAAGACAATCGCATACTTAATTGTGTAGCCTAGAGATAGGACGCATGAAGCAACCCACCGAGAGGTGTGCATTGTGCGAGTATAGTGAGTTAATCCTCTTTCCTTGGTGAAAGGTTGTAGCAGCACTTATCTATGGGATGTTGCATTGCTTGTCTATAAGTTAAATAGCCGCGTCTAACTGCTTGAGAAGGTAAGAGATGGAATGCACTAAAGCAAAGTTCACATTGTTCCTAAAGATAGGCACAATCTTATGCTCGACGCAACCATGCACTATAGAGATATAGTCATGTGGCTGACCACCGAGAGGTGTGCGACGCGTTAGTGCAATGAGCTAGGATTACTCGAGCGATTTAAGATGATAAACATTACTATGCGTTAATGGTTGTTGTGTCTCTACTTATTCTCATTGCAAGTCTTCTATTACTCAATTTGTTTAGTTAGGAGTAGGAATAGTTTGTACATCCATTAAACTTATTTTTATTTTTCTTTTCATCGCCTCAAACGCATTGCTTCACAAGAATTATTGAGTGACAAGTCCCTGTGTTCGACCTCGAAGTACTCGAGAAACTTGCGTTTATGTTATACTTGGTGCGAGTGTAAGAAAACGTGTGATAGGAATGCGTGCTCATTACATATTAGTTTAACGTATCTTCATTCCGACGCATGACGTCAGACGCATGGGTGCAAATGCATAGGCCATGTCAAACGCATGAATTCATGTACAACCCCATTCGTCCTTAATAAATAAATAAAGCAATCCGTTCCTAAATATCCAACAGGAACCAAAGAATATAAATGAATCAGTCTCAGTATTCTTCCTAACCAAATTTGAAGACAATTTTCAAAAATTTCAATTTTTTCTCAAAATCAACAATAACATGCATATATCAATCAACTCAAAAACAACATGCATAACAACTCAAATTTCAAGCACAACGTACGCCCTCAACCCAAACTTAAAAATGCATTGTCCTCAATGCATAACATCTAAAACAATCACACATCAAATGAGTGATACAAGCCTGGGTTTGACTGGGGATCCACGAATTTGGATGGTAATCTGGTGCTTGAAAAAAAAAATAAATAAATAAATAAAATTGAGCATCATCTCCAACCTGGGGATCAAAAGAAAAAATGAAATAAAACTGGAATACTTGGGTTGCCTCCCAAGAAGTGCTTAGTTTAATGTCCTTAGCTAGACTAGGTCTCCAATACAATCAAACTTTCAAGGTGGCTTCATCATTCCATACATTAAAGCACCTGAGATGGAATATTTTCTTCCACATTGGCATTCACATAGAAGATTAGTCGAACAACAATCACTAGAAAATGCATAATCCTCTTTCCCTTTGTCCATGAGTTCTATATCTCCCTTTCGAATATATTTAGAAAATTTACCTTACCTTCCTTGGAAGATTGTTCAGGACTAGTTACCTTTTCCTTGCCCTTTCCTTTACCAAGGGACTGCCCAAAATTTTCACAAACAACTTCATTGATCTCTTGGCACGAACTTACAGGCTCCTCAGGCTTAGAAGAACGAAAAATGTTGAACTTCATTTTATCATCATTCACCCAAAGTGTAAGCTCGCCATCATATACATCAATTAATGCTCTGCCTGTGGCAAGGAATGGCCTTCCAAGGATGATGGAAATTTCAGAGTCTTCTTCCATATCTAAGACCACGAAATCTGTTGGGAAGATGAAATTACCAATTTTAACAAGAACATCCTCTACTACATCACGAGGGTAAGTGAGGGTACAATCTGCTAGCTGCAACGATATCGCCATTAGTTGTCCTATGTCCAGCTTCCTGTACAAAGATAAAGGCATCAGATTAATTTAGGCTCTTAAATCACATAAAGCTTTGTTTACCGTTAGATTCCTTACAGAGGCAAACCTTTGAATGCGGTTCCAACTTCTTTGGGTTAGTCGCTAGCATATGTGTCGGACAACCCCAAATCCTGAAGTGGTGTAAACTACCTTTACGGCCTCTCCATAACTCAAAAAGTATTTCAGAAACACTTTTCAGGGGAACGTTGTTCAGGATATAAAATGCAGTCTGCACTGCATAACCCCAAAACGAGTCTGGAAGATGAGCATAACTCATCATAAACCGAACCATGTCCAACAAGGTCCTGTTTCTCCTTTCTGATACACCATCCTGCTGAGGTGTACCTGGGGTCGAGAGTTGGGATGTAATCCCATATTCTATTATATAGTTCTGGAATTGGAGGTTCATATACTCTCCACCACGATCAGATCGTAGCGTTTTTATCTTCTTACCTAATAAGTTTTCAACTTCAGCCTTATACTCCTTGAACTTGTCAAGAGATTCAGACTTACATTGCATTAGGAAGAGATACCCAAACCTTGAATAATCATCTATGAAAGAGATGAAATATTCATACCCATCTCGAGCTCTTACATTCATCGGACCACAGAGGTCTGAATGTACAAGCTCCAAGGCTTCCTTGGCTCTGTAACCTTTTCCAGTAAAAGTTCGTTTGGTCATCTTGCCTTCGAGACATGATTCACATACCGGTAAGAAGTTTTCTTCTAATCTCTTTAGAAGTCCACTTTTCTCCAACTTCTCAATCCTATTGAGGTTGATGTGACCTAACCTAAGATGCCAAAGATGGGTGTTTTCCTTTGGAGAAACCTTCGGTCTTTTAGCTGTTGTTGCCATACTGAACATTTAAATATTAAATAAGGCTTTTATGACTAATGACCTTAGTATATATAAGTTATTTTCCATTGAACCATAACCAATCTCCATTCCATTCTTGAAAATAAACACTTTATTCTCAAAAAAGAAGATGGTATAGCCTTGTTCAATGAGACAAGAAACCGAGATTAAGTTCCTCTTTATATGAGGAACTACAAAAACATTATCCAGTAACAGATAACGTTTCTTATCAACAAATAACTTCAGCCTACCTACAGCAACAGCTGAAACAACTTCACCATTACTGACTCGAAGAGTAATCTCTCCTTGTGGCAACGTTTGCCAGGAACTGAATCCTTGGTAAGAGGAACTGACATGATTGGTAGCACCTGAATCAAGGATCCAGATAGAATCATCATTCTCTACCACATGTCTTCAAGACCAATAAATCATATTTACTGTCTTGTCTCCCCTTTTGGAGAGTAGTGGGATCGAGGTTGTTTTCCACAAATTCGTTTCACACGATTCTTTCCACTATAAGTAATCGGTCATTTTTAAAAGCTTTAAATGGAAATACTAACGAGTTGCTGAAAAGAAAAACACATTGACCTACGTTAGGTTTTAAGCAAATACCCATTGTAAAACAAAACAACATCCAATAAGGTTTTAGCAAAACTAACATGAACCTTGTGTGACATCTAGTTTCGCAATGACGCTTCAAAAGTTTAGGACAAAAGTTGCCTAAGGGAGGTAAGTTATCCCTCCTCTGAATTGAGAAGTTCTCAACCAGTCATTAATACCAGAACTACTCTTGCTTCTATAAAGACTAGCCATCATTGATTTGGCCAAGAGATCATTAACTTACTTAACAATCTCCCATTAGTGTGACCTGCCATTTTAAGCCCTAGAGGTCCGTCCAAAAAGGCCAATTCAAAGGGAAAAAATCCGATTAGGGAAAAACCTAAAGCGACCCTATCCATTTCTAGAGTTCACCTTAATATTGACCAACTGCACAAAACCCATCCGAAGGGGGCCACTCCGAAGGTGACACGAGGGCGTACAGAATGATCTCACAGTATGAACCAATGATAGAGACCATAGGACGTGTTGACACACACCCTTCACCCACTTACTATAAATACTCTTTCCGTCCACCTTGATATTGACGCATGCAAACACCATCCGAAGAGGGATGCATCCTGGGCATCTCGAGGCAAAGCATGAATCTCACGGTGTGAACATACAGGGAGAAACGTGAATGGAATCATAGACATATCTGATACGCCTCCTCCTCTCACTGAGTATTTTATAACCTAGGGTTTAGCTTACTTAGAAAAAACACGGCTAAGGATTTTAACTAAGTGACTTTTAGGTTTTTCCAAGAGTAATTTTTACCTTGGATAGTTGAACAACTTTTGATCATCATCCATTAAACTCTTTAATGGAGTCTTTGACCAAAATGTCGCATGCTTGTTGGAAATCTATCTAATTCACCTTTCCAGGTAGGTTCCCAGGTGGGGTGTTATATTTTTGTCAACTTAAGAACCCCAGCCTAGCCAGAACCCACCTTAGACAAAAGGTCCCTTATAGATAGGTTTACAAAAAATTTAATCTTTTATTCCAACCAGTTTAATCCTATTAAACTGATTTTAAAAGATTAATCTAGGTTACTAAACTCTTTAGAACCATTTGAACTTAGGTCTATCTCTGTAACAACCCGACCCCTTAGGACTTAAGTTAGGCCGTTACTAAATACATGCATGCATGGAACTCAAAACAACACTCAGTTATGGCGAAATAAATGCTAATTAAATAAGGTAAGCTCAAAAGACCGTTAAATTCAAATACTAAATCAATAGCAGGGTAAAATCAATAGTAGGGTAAAATCAATAGTAGGGTACCCATAAATCATAAAGGATAATAAATAAGTCTGAAAAACGATTCTTAAATGTAAGTTTTAAACATTAAAACTAAAAATTAAGAGAAACATGAAAAGAACTCTAAATCTCATGATGCGGAATCGTAAAAACTAGTCCTAGTGGCTCGATCACGAATTCCGCTTGTCCATCGTCGATATATCTCTACCCTTACCTAAAACAACAATATGAGAAAAATGAGTATAAAATACTCAGTAAGTAACCCCACTACTAGGGTCAGGCTGGGCATCTATGTCCTCTGGTGAAACATATAAACTGCTCTAATCTTCATGGGACTCATACATGCATGAAAAACTTATTTCTATCCTACTGTAGTTAAGTATGTCCACTATCTCTAATAAGTCCCGTAGGACCCGCAACCTCTGGTACATCCCAAAGGAAACACAATCTCTTACATATGCATGGTTATGCATACACCTCTTTCGTATACCCATAATCCACTTAATGTGTACCTCTTTCGTATACATGGTTACGTATACACCTCTTTCGTATACACATAACCCACTGAATATGTACCTCTTTCGTACATCTAGTTATGTATACACCTCTTTCATATACACATAACCCACTGAGTATGTACCTCTTTCGTACACCCCAAATCCTCTCTATAAAGGTAGGGATGCATAGCTCTTTCATACACATGGTTAGGCATACACCTCTTTCGTATACACATAACCCACTGAGTATGTACCTCTTTCGTACACCCCAGTACCCTCTAGGTATGTATCACTTTCATACACACCAGCCCTAGTACATCTCTTTCATGTACTAGCGCCTTTGGATGTGCATCACTTTCATGCAGTCACATAGTCTGGAAAGGAAAAGAGATTGCATCTAACTTCATATTACATATAACATTCACCTAATCATGAATCCTCTAAAATCTCCTAATCAAGGTCAGACTAGTTAACCTCAACATACGTAATTAATCTAGTATTAATGGATCCACTCTAGTACATCACTTTTACGCACTAACTCGTGTAACAATCAAACATTTGAAATTTCATAATACATCATATAACTTATGTACTTTCATAATAAATCACATCAATAAGCACCTCAACAAAATGCTCCAACTTTCACCTAACTTTAAGACATTTTCGTAGTGATGTCGCTTAACTCATAATTTAGGGTCATGTCCAATTGTCCTTTTAATATATTTCATAAAATTCTAAATCATGCTCATACATTAACGTGCTTCAGTCATATTATCACATGCTCATATATCTTTTCTAAACAGTCTATTAAATCTCAAAACATTCAAAATTATCCTTGTAACTAGTCTTACAATCCTCAACGTCAACAGAACAAATACAACCATATGGAATCACATACCATCTCATGTTAGCATTCAAGTGTCTATGTGCATAAATAAATAATTCAGATCTCGTACTAGAACATACTTTAATCATATTATACTATCAGTCTATCATGCTATCATCCTGCTATAACATTCATTTATCATGCTAGCATACATCTAATGTCTAGCTCGTGGGCAATTTCAGTAGTAAGATTACTTACCTCTAATCGCAAATTCTAGAAACTAGAAGCTCAACCTTTTCCTTACCCAATGGAACAATTGTCAAAAAGGGGAAAAATGTCGTTGTTAGGGTGTTTTGATCATACGAGATGCTGCTTAAAGTTGCTAGAAGTCGCAAGCGTTGTGGCCATTAAAGTTGTATGTTGCGGTGTCAGAGGACATTAGTTGGAGATTGTGGGCATTGTCGTTGTTCATTGGAAGGAGAAAACGAACAGATGGGAGGTGGGGTTTGACTTTTTATATAAAAAAAAACAACAATAATAATAATAAAAAACAAAAAAAAAGGAAATAAATATAATTACATTTAATTCCTTTCCATTTTACTATTAAATTCTATTACATTTAATTCTTTTCCGTTTTACTATTAAATTCCTTTCCGGTTCAAAAGAAAATTAATTCCTGCCATTAATTTTCAAATTGAATAAATTCACGCCAATAATTAAATTCCCACACTTACATTTAAGTCCAAAATTCCAAAAATGCCCTTAATTAATAAAAATTACTAAAATTCCAAATAATAAAGTTACTAAAATTACATTATTACTAAAAAATGTGCGGGGTGTTACAATCTCAATCCAATTTTAAAACCCTTTTAAAACAATTTGAGTTCACCCTAAATCCGCATGCAACTCTGAATTATTGATTTTAGGTCTAATTTCCTTTATAACACTTATAAATGGAAACAACCGCCACAATGTGAAGCTAACACATGCAAGGCATTCATAATGATTATAAACGGCCTAAGTTTCATGCTCAATGGATTGTCCATTCATTGCTACTTCTTTTATATAACACTTATACAAAACGGCAATGAAACAAGCAAAAACATGCTTTCATTCACCCTTAGACTATAACACTTATAATAAAAGGATGATGCATGATAATGCTCAATGCATGCAAAATATAACTCTTATATTTCATGATGCATGCGCATGCTTTCAAGTAATTTCTTCATGCTCGATTATAACATTTGTAATACATGATGCATGAGTAATTGCACAACCTAAGGTGGGTTTTTAACTATATGACAAACACTATGACATATAAGCACCATACATCACATGTATAAACAATAAAATTGGATGAATCGGGTAAAATTGCCTTAAAACACAAAAGGGAAAGCTAACTATTACAAAGACAAGGAGTCTCCAGTTCAAACAGGCGAATCGAGTCTTGAACCACTCGACAAAGCATCGTTTCTCCAACCATCCATCGTGTACTAAGTACCCCGCGGTCATCTACACGATAAAAAAAACTCTTTGCTCTATCGCTTACCAGCACTCCAGAGTTAAACAATCGTTTAGCATTTACTATACGATCGTCTAGAAAAATCCAAACGATCGTTTAGCTTTTACTACACGATCATGTGCCTTTACTAAACGATGAAGCCTGAAGTACATGATCGCTTAGCGCGCTCCGCACAGCACCCGCCTTCCGCGATCGTCTAAGTGACTACGATGCCGCGAAGCACCATCGCCTAAGCGATCGTTTAGCTAGCGTCTCCGTATCGCATACGCACGATCGCATAGGTAGTAACCAAGCGATGAAGCTTGCTAACTACGCGATCGTCTAGCGCGCGCCTTCTACTAAACGACAAGCATTGCATGCTCCCACTATGATCGCCTACCTCCAGCGCCTAGGCGATCGTGTAACCAATACTACACGATATGGTAAATGATTTACCCCATCGCTTAGAATTAACTAAGATTAGAAAATACTATACGATCGTATAGAACGAAAAATCTAAACGATCGCTTAGTAAAATCCCTACGATCGTTTACCTGAGGCTACATGATCCGACCAACGCTTAGTCTTCTTCTTCGTTGAGGACTGCATCACCATGCACCGAAGCTACATCGCGAACGACTCGACGAACTCAAACTTTTCGAATTACAGACTCGATTGCAAAGTTAATTTCGCCCAAAAACGTAGGGGCCCTTACAATTAACATTTTGTAATATCGAAAGCTTTAACAAAAAGGCAATTTAACTCGAAACGTTCATCAAAATCATCCACAAATGCAGAAAACGGTTAACTACAAATGCAGAAACCCACCGCGACTGAAAATGGTGTTCAATTCAGATCTGTAATTTGGAATATCAAAGAACCTAGTTCTGATACCAATTGAAGGAAATCGAAAACGAGAATTTCATGAGTAGCGAAACAAGACTATTCTAAATTACAATCATGAATCAACAATACATTTACAGTCGACTTCAAACATAAACAGTTATGCAAATCATACAAAAATTACAGCATGAACAACAAATGCATAAAAAGCAAACTCTATGCACATAAGCAAAAATGTCTCCACGCTCCATTGCGCACTCTGATCGCTCGAACAATCAGCAACCTCGAACACTCGATCTACATGACTGCAACACCGCACGAACACAGCACGAACACTTCGCGCTCGTCTCAACAATCTTCTCGGTCACGAACTCTTCTGCAACATGAACAGCCTCCACAGCACCACAAACGGCCTCCAGAAAACCTTGACGGTGTCAAGTTGAGTCCAACACCACCAACAAGGCGACCTTGGTATTCTCAGTGTGAGAATCCAGAGGGTGGGCTCTGTTCGGACTTGGTATAAGGCAGACGAATGGAGGAAACAACGATCGTGTACACGACTGGGCAAGTGAGAGATGGCTGAGACCTATCGATAGGTCGATGCCCAATCGTTTAGATAAAGCTATGCGATCGTCTAGCAAAAGCTATGCGATCGTTTAGCTCGGTCTGTCGCATACAGACTTTACACGATTGTTTACCTTGGGCCAACAATCGTCTAGCAAAGCTATGCGATCGTTTAGTAAACATTGCACGATCTTTTAGCTCGCAACTGCACAATCGTTTAGCTCGCCTAGCCGTCGTTTAGTAAATCTGTATTTACTTGACAACCACCGTGAGTTTCTTTTCGCGGAGAGAAAACTCAAAATCCTTTTCCAACTTTTGTAAAAACTTCATTTTCAAATAGGAAACCACTTTCCTTTTAAACTCACGGTTACCAAGATCCAATAACCATTCACTACTTTGGTTATTTAAAAGAAAAAGTTTTAATTATCTAATAATTAATATTAGTATAAACATAAATGATAGCCAACTTATCATACTATATTTTTAACCTATAGTTTTAATATTTCATCTCATGAAACATATAAACCATAGTTCTTTTTCTATTCCATGGTACTTAATGTAAATCTCATTTACATCAATCCTCCACTAGATGTATCTCATACATCATACCGATTATATCATATATAATCAAAATACCTCTTGTCAATTTGAACATTTCAATTCAACAACAATAACTGATCCTCAACAGAATCCAAGCTACCAAGGGGACCTCATGGACCTGTAGCTCCGAAGCTCCAACGGTACGTGAATAACTGACTAAACTCTTTAGTCACGGGATCCACCATCCGTTAACTGCCAGTCACTCCACTAAAGACGACAGCTGAACTCTCCTTATTACAGATATATTATGTGTCCATCTTAACCAATCAAGCAGTGCGACAACCCTTCACAGATCACTCATAAGTACAACTGGGCCAATAACCGTTATGCCCATGTAGTTACATTTGTCTCCTTAAGTACCACTGATCCCTCTAATGAACATAAGTCATAATCCTACTATGACTGAGTCTTCTCTTCCAAAGAGAAGTTGTGGCCACTATGTTCAAGCCCCAGAATCAACCCTTAAGGGAGCAATCTCTCTACTTATCCCTGCTTTGGGAAAGGAGTGAATTTCATCTTGTGGATTGAGTTCCCAGCTCCCAGATCAGACAAGTCCCCAAAAAGGTAGGCATGTTGAGTTGGCAATCTGGCCACTCTCACCCATACTAATCAAAGGACTGCCCTCAAAGGCAGAAGTTCACAAAACACTCAGGATTGAGGTCGTGTCACCTATGGTCGTTTAGGTGAGATGCAAGTCTCTAGTATCAACAACATTATATACAGAGTCTAGTCATCTCATGGTCCAGGTATTATACAAACTCTTTGTATAGGACACCCCAGCTCCACGTCTCCACATGAATGGTCAGGATCTACCATTTGTAGTAGTTTACAACACTTGCAAACCTCTACAAAGCGGGCGTATCTGTAGTGTCACCAGGATCAGGTATCCCACCTTAATCCTTATACTACATACCGATTTAGGTTATCACTTAAGGCATGATCCACTTGTATATCACATATACATGCTTAAGTTCACATAAGATAACCAATGAGCTTTGTTTATTGGATATGAGTAAATGCCAGAATTAAATAACACTTATTTTATTCATCGAACAATGTGTATCTTTACAAAACAACGAGTCTCTGGGAGAATTAGGACACCAATCCCAACATAAGGTACTTGAGCCAAGGACTAGATATAAGTTGGAACTGGAAGCCGGGCTATGAGATCTTATGGCTACTTGGCCTTGGACAGAGGAGCCATACACCTCAGGTGATGAACAGAGGAGTCACACCTTAAGGGGAGACATTAGACAGAGGAGCCTCATACCTTAGGTAATGAATAGAGGATTCACACCTTGAGGGGAGACATTGAACAGAGGAGTCATGCCTTAGTCCTGGGAGCCACACTTCAGGTGTTGAACGAAGGCGTCACAAGGTGTTGGACAGAGGAGTCGTGCCTTAACCCTGGGATTGGTTAAGTAGGACTAGGTGAAGATAGTAGACGAAGGAGTCACACCTTAACTTAGGGACTACTAGAGTAGAGGGTTGGATCAAAGGTTTCCTTCCCTGGCCATACAGTGAACCAACAGGGCTAGACCAGAGAATAGAGCTTACGAGCCACTTTCAGTTGAGAAATAGCAGTTATATTCTAGTGTGAATACATTGTGATGTATTATGTTGCACTAATGTTTATGTGAACGTTGTTTATGTTTTTAGCTAAAGCTTTCAGTATTGATTTCCAGTTTAATGCATAGTTTATGTTTTTAAAAGCTAGTCACTCTCTAGGCTTCAAGCTCATGTTTTCAAATGTCTCCCCCCACCCCCCCCCCCCCAAGTAGCGGTCAGTTTCTAGAAGACATCTTTACTATTGCTCTGCCACTTAAAGACTCAGGTTGAAGAATGACAGAACTGTTGTTTTACTTTATGTTTGTACACGTGTGTAGGTGTTCAGGGACAAGGATATGTTGTTGGGCTCATTGTGTAAAAGTTTGTATGTTATAATGTAAAAATTCCATTAAACCCCTTGTCATGTTAATATAATAAAGTTCTTGTTAAGCTGTGCATTGAATGTTGAAATTGTATGTATTTAGGGTTTAAATCAAGTTAAGAGGTTAAGTTAGGCAGTAAGTGTTGGCGCTAGGCTGGTAACTGCTACAGTCATACTTCTTTCTAGGTTAAGAGAGTAATCTGTGGCGGGGTGTGATAGTTCGTAATCAACCTGTGAAGAGTTGACTTACTAATCATGGTTATATTGAGTGGACATAATATATCTATAGTGAGGGATTGCAACTACTGAACTTTAGTGGAGTGACCCGGTAGTTAATGAATGGTGATTAATTAGGTTAAAGAATTTAGTCGATTAATCTCAAATTGTTGGAGCCCATGATTTGTAGGTCCATGAGGTCCCCCTACTAGCTCATATCGGACTAAACATTAGAACGGAGTGACAAACGAATTTGAAGTGTTCAAATTCAGTTTTTGGAGCAAAGCGTGGAATATATACGATATATTTAACCTAATGTTTAATTTTGAATTAAACATAAAGAGAGATAAAATGTGAGATATTTAAATAAGATTTAAATATCAAGATTATGAATAGGGATTCATATTGACTGGGATTATTGTTGGATTTAATATTAAATTAAATTAATTAAATTGTTTAATTAATTATTTAATATTAATTTAATTTTAAATTTAATTATTAGAACTAATTTTGAAATTAAATGGAATTGGTCAAAATTGCATTAACGGTCAAAATTGTTGACTAGGTAAAAAATGCAATGAAAGTCAAAATGAAGTCAAAAGTCAAATTTGTTGACTTTGAACTTTGACAGTCAAACTTTGACCTTTGACCAAGTTAGTGGAAAGATCCAACAATTATGAGTTGAAAATTTCAACTTTTGCATTGCTAAATGTTATCTTCAAGACCGTAGGTATTTGTAAGTCTTGAGAAAATTGAAGAAATTCATCGTGAGACAATATTTGATTACCTAGAGAGAGAAGACCAACCCATGTATGGAGCGGATGTCAATGAGCATGATGTTTGTCCATCGGGCGTCTCACTAAAAAATGACAACATCGATGTTAATATAGCAAACATATTGCATCTGAATGTGATAATAGAAGACGTTGAGACATGTGTAAATGAGAATGTGAAAATAGAATAGGAAGAGGCTGGGAATGAAGAACAGCCAACCCAAGTTGTTTTAGGGAGTGGTCCTTCTATTGTGAATGAAAAACAACCAACTTCGATTATGTCAAATGATTTTGCCTATTTTGTTGGGAGTTTTCGTGCAATGTACCATTCAGTAGTAATGCCAGAACAGGGG
Source organism: Benincasa hispida (assembly GCF_027475165.1). Lineage (NCBI taxonomy): Eukaryota > Viridiplantae > Streptophyta > Magnoliopsida > Cucurbitales > Cucurbitaceae > Benincasa > Benincasa hispida. The sequence goes on from NC_143488.1 coordinate 20,422,214, forward strand.
ACTTGATCATGCAACCACAATCGTCTGTAGGGTTGGAGGATATCGTTGAAGTAGGTCAAATTTTCTTCAGCAAGAGTGATGTGAAGATGAGGTTACAATGTTGGCCACTAAGAATAACTTTGAGCTGCAAGTTAAAAAATCGAACAAAAAATTGTATATTGTTTAGTGTTTACACCCGATTTGTAAGTGGGCCATTCGGGCAATTAAGTTCAGTGCTAGAACACATAAGAGGTCTACTTTAAGGTTGGTTTCATGAGAGGCAAACAATGTGGTCTAATAGTACACCGACACATTCAAAGTATGTAGAGGAAATAATGGGTTTAGAGTGTGACAAAGCTAGACGATATCGAGTAAATCCAATTGATTGTTATAGATTTCATGTCAAGAATGGTGGATTAAGATGGTATCGTCAGCCGTAACATTCGAGAATGTAGTTGCGTACAAATTCAGTACTTGGAGATTTTGTGTTCGCACACTATTGTTGCAGCTAGAGAGCACAATGTCAATCCGTTTACTCTATGCAATAGATTCTATAGTGTTGATTCTCTAGTGCTAGCATATGCGAGTCAATAAACCCATTTGGTCATGTATCCGTATGGAAAAAGCCACCAGGTTATATTGAGGTAAAAATACTCCCACTGAAATTAGTGGTATAAGTTGGTAGACGAAGGGTAAACAGGATACAGTCTGCTGGAGAACATGTCAAATTAAAGAAATGTGGACTGTGTGGCCAACTGAGACATAATAGACAAAAGTGTAACGAACCATTTGATATGTCCAAACGCAACAAACGGGCAAGGACCGAGACTCAAGGGACCTAGACATAATTGATGTCAAATAATGTATAGCATTCTGATAAATAATTTATAATTTATTACTCTACGTTATATTGTTCATTCTATATTCTTATAAATACTTAATACTCGATTCAATTTACACGTTACTCACTACTCGATGCATATTACTCGATACATGATTATTCAACAATACATGATAGACAGTACTCGATCCAATGACTTCATTCGATATATGATACTCGTTATACCATACTCGATGCAAGTTACCCAATACACGATGCAAGTTACTCGATACTCGTTGCATGTTACTCAATACTCAATGCATGTTACTCGATGCTCAATGCATGATACTCGATACACGACACCTAAAAACATGTACACTCGATACACATACAATTGCTTATTGTGGAAAAATTGCTCATATAAGTATGGAAATATACGAATTGCTCATATAAAATTAATAGGTTCATACATTTATAAAAATCGTCAAAATTTACATAGAAAGATATAATAAAAAAAAATTGATTGCCCCACAACTCGACACCATACTGCAACCTAAAATCATGCATTTTATCTTGTCGTAAACTCTCTAGATTGGATCTGGTTACCGAATATTCGAAGAACTTAAGACAAAATATCCCACGGTCTAGTGTATATGATCCCTGTAGGAAGCCTATATTGACACGGCTCAACCTCCAACGACTATGTGCAAGGTCAGGCTTTGTAGCATGTAAGTTGCATAAATGTGCTAATGAAGGGAGGGTGAAGCATAAAGGCCCTAAGAATGATACTAGATCCTTTTGTGTGATATACTTGAGGAGTGAGTCATACAAAAGGATGCGCCCAAGGTTCATGTCTATCACCAACATAATCCAGTGCTACTCATAGTTGAGTGGGCTAAAGATGTAATCGACATTTGCCCATCTAGGTCGATGTTCAACCACCAATTCTAGCACATAATCGACATACACGTGCTCTTTCTCCCATAATTTAGCAGCTTCTTTAAGAATTTTCTTATATATGGCGTGAAATAAGCTATCTGAACCTTGTAGGTTCAAGTGACTCTAAGAAATAGATAACAATAGGTTAAGTGTATATCAATCGTCAAAATTTTAAATCATCTATAATACACACCAATATGTCATGTGGCAATGTCGTGAATCGATGAGCACATATCTCCGATCGACTAATAAATTTCCATCAGATAAACATGAATAAAGCATCAAATCTATAATATATAAGTTCGATTAATGGGTGGAAATAGTAAATAACAAGCATATAAATGTAATGAAGATGTTAACTTACATCGTTCTCAACCCAATAATTGTCATGTGTTAGTTCACAGAACAACTTCTTCATCGTGTAATTCATCCTAAAGAGGACTTCATTACCCAGCCAGTGAGGACCCATATCCGCGTTGGTTAACTAGACCATGAACTCATTCATCACGTCCTCTGGAATAGCATAAGTCGGGTCATAGAAGATGATGTTAATCAGACATTGACCTAGCTGAATGTATTTCTGTTTTTTCCCTGCCACCCTAGTCATGCCAACTGGAGGGGTATACGGTTGTGTCGGCTTCCTCTTCTTACTTGTCAATCTTTGTTCCCTCACAAAGTCTGCAAGCTCACCCTTCACATCAGGCTCGATCTTCACCTTCAGTTCGCCTTCACCTTGGGCTCGACCTTAATCTTGAACTTCTTCAACGCCTGTGGTGGAAGCAACTCAAGATGTTGTAGTGTCAATGGGGGAAAGAGTGGTATCTTGGGAAGCAACATAGAAAGATATGGTATTTCAAATAGAGAGGTGGATACTGTAACGATGGGGAGGATGGGCTCGGTGGATGGTGGAGGGATGCGTCACTAGATACGATGAAAGTGATGGAACGAACACACACAGTGTTGTATTTTATGTCCTAAAACTCATAGTTTGTAAATTGATAAACATATTCTATTTTGTTTTTCGATAAAATTGTTATTGAAATTGTAATCTTGAATCCAATAAACTAAGGTCCTAAGGCTATTTAATGTAGGCTTGAACTTTATGCGATGATATAAAACATGGATCAAGTTCGAGTATATAGCCTAAAATGGTCTATAGTATAGGGATAAGGTTGGGCGCCTTGTTCTGAGGACACTATGGATACGGCCTACTTTGTAGTTAGTACAAACGATGTGATCCTGAATCGTTCATATAGAGATATATGAGTAGGGGCATCCTATGCAATGAGTTTGTATAAGACTAAACCACGACTTAGTCACTTTTGCTTTATAACACCGTTTACTGTATAAAACTGACTAATTCAAATTTGATGACCTAGGTAACTCGATCTCAATTCTGAGCTAACTATGAACTCCTGTTTATTCGGGATTATCCTTAGATCTGCATGGGTGTGAGCAGCTCAACAACGCTGGCTCAATAAGCCTCCCATTTCAAGGGTAAGATCGGGTAAATAGCTAGAGACATAGGGTGCAAGACGAACTTCACTCCTACCCATCTCTAGTGGTAGTAGATAGGTTGTTCCCTTAAGTGCTGACTTCGGAATTAGAAAAAGGGGCCTCACCCTCTCACTAGGCTGAGAGGGACTCGATTTATTGGTTAATTGTTCTTTAGAGGTTCAGTGGGACTGAAGGAACAAAAGTGTTCTCGGGGGTAAAACGGTATTTTGACCCAGCCAAAACCATGAACAACCTGTGAAAGATTGACATACTAGTTATGGTTATATCAGATGGACAGAAATGTATCTACAGTGAGGGGAGTGCAACTATGGGACTTTAGTGGAATGACCCGTTAGTTAATAAATGTTGATTAATTAGGTTAAAGAGTTTTACTGGTTAATCTCGGATCGTTGGAGCCCATGATCTGTAGTCCATTAGGTCCCCCTACTAGCTCATATGGATTAAACTTAGAACAGTATATTGGATTAATTCGAATTGTTCGAATTAGGAAAAGGGATTAAAACCGACAAGTATATGCGATATCACTATCGGTTTTTTATGACACTCTATATTCAAATGTGATTTGAATTTTGAAAATATGAATGTGGATTCATGTTCGGGAGGTCAAAATTAGTCAAGAGGGTCAAAACTATAAAAAGTCAAAGGGTTGACTTTTTTCGCTAGGAAAAGTCAAAGTTTGACTTTGACTAAATGGAAAAGGACCATTTTGCCCTTGACTAGAGTTAGTAGAATTATCCAACATTTTTGTTGGATAATCCCACTAACTTAAGTGGACTATGTGTAAACATTATAGAATGACATATAGCCCACTTTGGTTTAGTGCTTTGTGAGGTGTTGATTTTTGGTGAGTTTTTACATGCATTAGATGCATGTAATTGTTTTATAAAAGAAAGTTTTATAAAAACAAATTTCTTCTTCTTCTTTCTCTTTTAGCAAGCTGATTTTTCTATATTTTTTGGTTTCCAAATTCTCACAAAAAATTCCCTTTTTATCATATTAACCTTGAACCTCCCTTTATTCTCGTTTCATTCCTTCATTCACCAGGTCCCACAACCCGTTTCTGAGTCCAGAGAATAGCAAGGAAACTCTAGTGGTGGTCTTGTAGAGTTCAGGTCGAGATTCAGCGAGAAAAAGCTTTTTTCGGGAGCTACAAAGGTTGCACACTATCCCTTTTAGTTTACTATTTTTTTTTACTTTTGCATGCTAATTTCCTTTTAATTAGAAGCAATTAGAGTGTAATTAGATCCTTATTCCACTGCATATGTCTCGTGTTCCATCACACAGTAGAAGGAAAAATGGATCTAAAGTACTCTAATTAGGTTAATTTCAAAGAATAAGCATGCAAGTAAAATAAGTAAATAAGGATAGAAGAAATACAACCTTTGTATATTTGAATCTTCTCCAAAATAACTCCAATCTCCTCACGAACAGTTCGTAGACCACCATGAGAGTCTTCCTGACTATTATCCAACCTTGGAACCGTTGGGTTTTATATCCTAAAACTCATGGTTTGTAAACAATAAATTCATTTTGTACATCGATAAAGTTGTTATTGAATATATGAATTGCTTATTTTGTTTTAGAAATAAATCCAATAAACTAAAAGATCCATGATTATTACATGAGTACTTGAACTTTATGTGGAGACATAAGAGTGGATCAGGTTCAAGTAAATAGTCAAAATGATCTATAGTATACGAATAAGATTGGGTTCCTTATTCTAGTAACACTATCAATGCGACCCACTATGTAGTTGTTACAAGGAGTTGTAAAGTGCTACAAACCAAGTGATTCTGATTAATTCATGTGGTGACATCAAGAATGGAGGCGTCCTGTGCAATGAGTTTGCATAAGATCGGATCAAGAAATAAGTTACTCTTACTTTGTAACGCTGTTTACTGTTTAAGACTGACTATTTCATATCAATGACCTAGGTAAATTGACCTTAATCCTAAGCTAACTATAAACTCTTGTTATTCAGATTTAGCGATGATAAGGGGCCTCACCCTCTCATTAGCCAGAGAAGAACTCGGTTTGATGATCGGATCATAAACCAATTGTTCATTAGAGGATCAGTGGGACTTCAGAAACAAGAGATAATCTCAGGGGTAAAACAGGCTTTTGACCTAGCTGTTATTACAAACAACCTGTGAAGGGTTAACTTACTAATTAAAGTTATATCGAATGGACACAATATATCTACAATGAGGGGAGTGCAACTACTAGGCTTTAGTGAAGTGACCTGGTAATTAACAAATGGGGGTTAATTCGATGTAAAGAGTTTAGCCAATTAATCTCGAATTGTTGGAGCCCATGATCTGTAGGTCCATTAGGTCCCCATACTGCTCACAAACAGAATTAGCCTTAGAATAGTGTGATAAGTTGATTTGAAACGTTCAAATTCGAATTGAGGGAATTAGTAATTATATGTGATATAATTACACATTTGATTTGGAATTAAACGTAATTGGAGAACTGATTAATATATAAATATGATTCAAATATTAATTTCATGAATAGGGATACATGGTAATGGAATTGGTGACAAATTAATTTAATATTTGATATTAAATTAATAGAATTAATTGAATTGTTTAATTAATTATTAATTATTAATTTTATTAGAAAAATTGATTATTGAATTAATTTTGGTAAAATTATTAAAATTTCAATTTTAATTGAAGAATGAAAATTGAAAACAATTTTGATTTTGAAAATCAATTTCCAAATCAAAAAAGGGAAATTAAAATATGGGAAAATCCAAATGTGGGATTTTCCCACTACAAGAAATTTGACTTCTCCCGACGTCACAATTCGTTGGAAAAGTGTGGAAAATGCACCGAGAGAGGCTCTCCCGAAGAATAGAGAGTCGTCGAGAGTTTGGTCGGGAGAGGAACTCTCAACGGGTGTTCCATGCGTCCAGAGTTCCGGAACTCCCAACGGTTTTATTTAATGCGTCGGGAGTTACAAGAACTCCCGACGCAGTAATATATGCGTGGGGAGTTCATTCATTAATTGAAAATTGTCTATTGAATATTTTTAATTTATCGTTTGTAATTTTTTAAAATTGATCTGAATAACCTGTAAAACATAATAAACCAAATAAAGATTCACATAATTAAACAACGAAAATGAAGTCCATATTATAACAAGTAAATAAAAAATTGCAATATCCTCAGATAAAACAAAGTCGATACTAGAACTTCATAAACATTCATATCACAAATACATAGAAGAAATAAAATGAAAACAACCTCTAGGACACATCTGGAACACAACATCTTCAACAATTATCCCAACTCATCTCCGAACAGCATTCTACAATAAAACAAAAACATTCAAATGTCATAATCGGTAAACATCCACAACATGTTCAAACTTCAATACGGGTGTAATGAAACTCTACCCACCCCCCATGACAAACATGGAACCTCCCGAACATCAAAAACACACAAAACGATTAAACAAGGACCAACACACATAAAACTCAAACTTTGTCCCCAAAATGGTTTAAGCCAATCTCAACCCACACCCATAACACATTAGAACTTCGTAAACATTCATAAACACACAAGAACTCCAAGTTCAACGACAAGACGGGTGTAATGAAACTCTACCCACCCCTCACGACAAACATGGAACCTCCCGTACATCAAAAACACGCAAAATGAGTAAACAAAGACCAACACACATAAAACTCAAACTTTGTCCCCAAAATGGTTTAACCCAATCTCAACCCATCCCCCACAACACATTAGAACTTCGTAAAAATTCATAAACACACAAGAACTCCAAGTTCAATGACAAGATGGGTGTAATAAAAATTTTAACTAATTTATAATACGTGATTTGACTTTTTTTTGCCTCTAATGTTATTGATGTTTTTTTCCCTAAACTAAGTCCAAAATTAAGTAAGTTGAAACATCCACAATCCATGGCTTATATAAAAAACAATGCTAATTAAAAACAATCCATAATAACATTCATACTCCAAAAAATTGCATAAACTGAAACATCCACAATCCACAATAGCAACTTAATCCATAATAACATGATATAAATTAATCCACAATAACATGCTATAAATTAATCCACAATCCACAAGAAATTGCATAAATTGAAACATCTACAATCAACAATAACAACTCAATCCATAAATTAATTCACATTCTACAATAAAATTTTCTGGATTTTATAAAATCATGCAAACAAAGGTATTAATTGGTAAATTAAAAGTAAACCTTTCTAAATCGATAGATGATCACATGGGAAACTATTGTTGTTGAATTAGAATTATCATTATCATCATCACGATGTTTTGAATAATCATTGTTGAATTCTCCAATGCATTATATAATTTCTATTGATGAAAACGTGATTGAGTGTGGACATAAAATTGAATATATGGAGGTGTTTTGTACATTAAAATTAAGGGATTTTTGGATGTTGTGAAAATGGGAATCTTGTTTTGGTTTAATTTTTGGAGCTTTTGAAAATGGTATTTGGAAAGTAAAATTAATTCACATTTAACAACAAATGGGAATCGATCAATAATGATTAATTGAAACATCTACAATGATTAATTGAAACATCTACAATAACACAATAAAAATTTTCATAAATTATTTAAATCATGATTTTTCAATTAATCGATCAATAATGATTAAATTAATATACAAGAGAAAATAATGATTTAAATAAATATATAAGAGAAAATAAAATGAGAAGATTACCGTTGGCAACAGCGGGCGGTTGAATGCGGCTGCTGATCGAAGGGAGGAGGCGGTGGCGACGGCGGGTTCTTGAAGAATGAAGAAGACGGGGCGGGTTCTTGAAGGGAGATTGGCCGGTGCGCGAGGGAGAGGAGCAGGGGGAGTAGATTGGTGGGGAAGGAGGGAAAAATGGGAGAGAAAGGCCAAAAAAAATGGTTGGGCGGCGGGTTAGGATTAGAAAAGGGGTAAGAATGGGGAAAATGGGGAAGAAAGGATCTGGTTTATACCATATCCCATCTTCCAACGCCGCCCGACGGGCATCGGGAGAGCCATCGGGGAACTCCCGATGGCTAATATATGGCATCAGAAGTTCCCAAGGAACTCCCGACGGGCCTTTACGGCATCGGGAGAGACTGTTTCTCCTGACGACCAAACTTCCGACGCTCGATTTAGGCATCAGGAGAACTCATTTTTCTTGTAGTGTCCCACTTTCAAGCAAGAAGGTTAGTCGCCTTCTTACACATAATTCCACAATCAAATTCAAGAAGTAGCTGGAATCACATGAAGTGATCAGTTTGCATGATAGTCATGTAATAAAACTACTATTGATTGGGTGGAAAAGTTGATGCAATTGCTAAATTGCTGAGTTTTTGAAGGTTGAAGAAGTTGTTCTTCAACAAGCTGAAAAACCAAAAAACCTCTCCTCCAATTTCCTAAGTTCAAGCTTGTTTTGAGTTCCATAACTCAATCTAAGGCTCCTAGAGAATAATAGGGAAGCTCTAGTGGTGGTCCGCAGTAAGAATTAGAGAAGATTGCAACTGAAATTTGAGTTTGAAGAGGATATTCAAAGGTATGTTATGAAACCTTCTTGATACCTCTTGAACATGCTTTTTTTATGTCAAAATTAAGGAATTAGAATACTTAATGATCATGTTTTCTTCCACTTTATGTTTCTATATTCCAATAATTGGTATAATAGAATCATTTAAGCATTCAATTTGAGTTAATTTTGGCTTGATGGGTATTTTTCATAAGTTGTATGAAAATGGTGAACTGTATGATTTTTCTGAGTTTTGGCATTGAATTTTCTTCAATTATGTTGTAATTCTTGTAATTTGTTCTTAATTGATGGGCCTTAATGTGTAATAAGTGTCTATAATTCGATTGGAGTCATTAGAGTTGCAATTTAGCTGTAATTGAAGAAAGAAGTGAAGAAGGTCGAGCAGTAGAAACGGGTTTTTCAGGCACTATTCTTCATACTCAGTGCACAATGCCATAATCGATGGTACTCGATGGCATTTACTAGATGTTATTTTGGTAAATACTCAATGCACGATGCCATACTCGATGGCACTCGATGGCATTTACTCGATGGTATTTTGGTAAATACTCGATGCACAATGCCATACTCCATGCTCGATGGCATACTTCATGCTCATACTCGATGCTTGATGTCATACTCGATGCTCGATGGCATACTTGATGCTCATACTTGATGGCATACTCGATGCACGATGCCATACTCAATGCACGATGCCATACTCGATGCTTGATGGCATACTTGATGCTCGATGGATACTCGATACTCAATGGCACACTCGTTGCTTGATGGCATGCTCAATGGTACTCGATGGCTTTTTGCCCGGTTCAGCCCAATTTTGAGCATTGGACGTCTGTTTCAAGAGGTTTAGGATTGATTTAGAGCAGTTCGAGCAGTCTATAAGTGATTTGGAGCCAGTTTTGGTTATTATTGTAATAATTAGACCTTTGTTTGCTTGAGAATGCCAAAACTAAACCATATCAGTTTGTGTTTAATTATTTATGCATGATATATGTTATAATTAAATAAATCTTGTATGTACATATAGTATGCCATGTAGATTTAAAATCCCACCATAGGAAGCATGCTACATGCATTGAAAGTATGTTATAAGGTATTATAATATATAGTATGCATGTTTAGGGTTTCAAATGTTTTAATATAAGTTTTATATTAAATCATGAGATATATGATATATGTTATGGATGTATACCATGTCTAAAGTCTTATAAGTTGTTATAAAATTGGATTACACATTAAAATCTATAACGAAGATAAGTTGCATACTCACGTAGGCCAACTGTTTTAATAGTCAAAATAGGTCGTTATCTTATAAAACTTTGGTTACAAACTCAACTGGTATATAATCATGTCTAAGGCTGGGGGTATTTAAGTTGACGGTCTACAAAACACCTCCTACTTAGGGATTATGGCCGAATAACTTAGCATTGTTAACTAGTTTTATGAGCAATACATGAGTGGTGTGAGGTTTTAAAACTGGTTTATCACCTAGACATTGTAGGTTAAATCCAAATATAAACGTTATACTTGGATAAACACCTAGACTTAGGTTGTTTAATTAGCTGGAACAAACCTGAGTAAATATATATCTAAACAAATGTTAGAACACTTTAGTGAGAGTTTAATAGCATATATGATATGTTATTAGAACACTTCAGTGGGAATTTATTAGAATGCTTCAGTGGGAGATTAATAACATATGTGATATGTTATTTTTAGCCCTTGCATCCATAAGAGTTCACATCGATATTCATGCTTTGCTTTGTGTCGATTATACCTCGACTACTCCATTCGGAAAGTTTTTGCATGAATCAAGATCTAGGTGAATAGGGGAAGTTGTTCACAGTAAAATCAAAAGTGATGTTTTGATTTTAAATCTCACGTCCTAAGATGTTCACACCGTGAGATTTGTGCAACACTTTGTGTCAATTATACCTCGACTGCTTCATTCGAAAAGTGTTTGCATAGGATCAAGATCAAGGTGAATGAAAGGAAGTTGTTAAATGTAAAATCAAATATACGATATATTGATTTCAACTCTCACATCCCTAGAAAATTTACACTGTGAGATCCGTGCAACGCTTCGTGTCGATTATACCTCGACTGCTCCATTTGGAAAGTGTTTGCATGGGGTCAAGATCAAGGTGAATGGGGGAAGTAGTTCATAGTAAGTGGGTGAAGGATATGTGTCAATGTGTCCTGTAGTCTCTTCTGTTGGTTTGGATCGTGAGATTCTTATGTTGCACCTGCTGGTTAGCTTTATGCGGCTCTTGCTAGTCGTTTAACGATGGCTATCCCCTCAGAGGGTTGTAACATAGGATTCGGAACAACTCAAACTTCAAATATGGATAGGATTTCTTAAGTCATTTTCCAACCTTGACTTTCCAATTCGGTAGCATCGTTGGGGCGACCTCTGAGGTCTAAAAATGGAGGGTTACACTTACGGAATTACTAAGTGTTAATAAGTTCTTGACAAAAAAACGGTAGCTAAATAACTATCAGAATATGAATTATTCTGGAGATATTATTAGTCAATAATGTCTTGCTTTAGTGAAGGAGTATTTGACTGCCCCTCGGTAGCACTTATTCTGACTCACTATAGTATCATTGCAAAAATAATGAGTTTTGGGTACATTATTACTTTGCTAAAACATGATTGGGTTAAAAGCAATTCACTAACAAAGAATTTGTTTATATTTTCAAAATAACTAGTTCATTAGTATAATTGTTGGCTTCGGATAAATTAACTGGGGAAAATTATGCTACATGAAAATCAAATTTGAATACAATACTGGTGATAAACAATTTAAGGTTCGTTTTGACAGAAGAGTGTCCTCCCATCCCTAGCTCAAATACAAACCGAAATATTTAGGAAGCATACGATAGATGGACGAAGGCGAATGAGAAAGCCAATGTCTACATTCTTGCCAGCATATCTAATGTCTTGGCTAAGAAACACGAAAGCATGTATACTGCCAAATAGATTATGGAATCTCTATGTGGGATGTTTAGACAACCGTTCTTCTCCCTTAGGCATGATGCTATCAAATATGTTTACAACTGCTGAATGAAAGAAGGGACCTTTGTTAGAGAACATGTCCTGGAATGATGGTCCATTTCAATGTGGCAGAGGTAAACAAAGCTATCGTAGATGAGAGGAGTCAAGTTGGTTTTATTCTAGAGTCTCTTCCAAAGAGCTTCTTGCAATTTCACACCAACGCATTTGTTAGCTCTCAAAAAGAGCTATTATTCCTATCTTAATTCGGGCTCGTTTGTGGATTTTATGTGTTTATTTTCTTAATTTGT